>NC_079391.1:30561963-30584463 GCF_029220125.1 Pseudoliparis swirei | reverse complement strand
CGAGTGCACATTAGAGCATTAATAAAAGATAAAAATAAAAACACAAATATATAATATATATATATATATATATACATTTATATATACAGTACATATATATATATATATTCCCCCCGAGGCAGCGACCAATGAGGTCGCTCCACGGATGAACCGCGTCGGCAAAACGGAGGCCGCTTACGCTCATGTTAATTATGTCATACATTCCTTTCTACTACTACACTGGTTGGGCCCAATGTTTGTTTACTTTGAATGTTTGCTTCCATATCACACTTCCTTGTCAGGCTGAGCGGCTTGAAGTGGAAAAAACCCATTTCGTAATAACCTATAATAATAATCACATCCATTTGGAGGCGTTTCCCTTTCATTTATTGTAAAGTACATTCATAAAAACATTCACAATTAATGAACAATCCATTTACAAAACATTTGATGCACAGCCTGACATGTATAAACTAAAAACAGAACTTATCACGTCCTCAAACCCGCCGTCACTCATCCGTCCCATCTCTTCTCGCAGGTACTTTTTGCCATAATGGCCGATCATTTTCGATTCCTTGATGGATGAAAGGTGCTGAGAACACTGGCTTCCCTTTTTTACCTCAAAAGCAGAAGAAACTGATCCATTATTCCATTATTCCATTATTTCTGGAAAAACTTGACATCCTGTCTTCCCTTTTCTTCATTTTCGATCCTTCGTCGTCACGTATAATAAGCATAAGGGATCAAAAATAGCACATCCAGCAAAGGGCCTGCTTATTACGGCAAATTAATAGGAAAAGAGGTGCATTTTATTGAGGAAAAAAAATGAATTAATCACTTCTGGAAAGTCCTCCAGTGGACCGAACTGAACACTTTGGTGGGCCGGGATCTGGCCCGTGAGCCTTATGTTTGACACTCCCTGGTAAAGTGAAGAAATATTCTCTTTTAGCTTCCTTTTCTTTCTTTTTTTGCACCCTTAATTTGCTTCGGCCAATCATGCTGAGCGAAGCTTTTAGAGCTTTGAGAGTGAACGCACACAGACATGTCAGGATACTTTAGGACATCATATATATGGCTGCACTTCAAGCTGCAGCCCCCCCCCCTCCCCCTCCCTCTCTCCCTCCCCACGCTAATGGTTACCGGAGGTCACTGAACCACCTTTCCTTATTATGAAGATGGAGGGAATCTTGGCAGCGTTTCACACGGGGAGCCTCGCCTCGCTCCTATTTGACCGTGAGTCATCGGATTGGAGAAAGCCAGCTTTAAATCACAGCTGACAGGCAGGCAATCATCTTCACTGGAGCCCGTTGTTCTTCAAAGGCCCTCGTCCATTTTTAGCTCCGTGTCGGGTTTTTTCGGAGTTCATGATGTCATCCCCGATCTTTACAATCCTCGGTTGCCTTTTTTTTAAAAAGCTGCCATTAGCCAAACGGGAAGCGGGAGTCGACCAGTGATTCGGCTTTTATTTAAGTTCTGTCGGTTTTTTGCAGCAAGATGATACTTCCTGGAGTGTGTGTTTGGTATGTGTGTGTGTGTGTGTGCATGTGGGTGTGTATGTGTGTGTGTGTGTGTGTGTGTGTGTGTGTGTGTGTGTGTGTGTGTGTGTACTATACCAAAACAAAGACGCACTGAGCATCAGCAGAGGGAGGGGACACAGAAAAACAACCTGAGCCAGGATGGACTTTCAGCTGAGGATGTTTTGTTAGAAGTGGCTGAGCTCATTCTGAGAGTGTGTGTGTGTGTGTGTGTGTGTGTGTGTGTGTGTGTGTGTGTGTGTGTGTAGGGAGAAGAAATATGGGTTTACGATTTCTCTCCTGCTCTTCAGAAAGATTTGTTTTGGGTCTAAAGTGTTCAAACAAATGTGATTTGATGTGACCTGTTTAGAAACCTCTCAGTGTAACACCCTGGGCAGCCCCACACCTAGAATAACGGGCCTCGGTTATGGTTGGACAACACATGGTAAACGTTGTAGATTCAAACTAAAACACTTGATTAGTGGTGTGCAAACAAAACGTCCTGTTTAGGAAAATAATGTTTTTCTTCCTGGGTTCACATAAAGTTAATGTCGCTTCAAATGACTGCAGATCGACTTTTGGTTTGACACAGAACACGACCATCAGACCCCGGGCCAAAGTCCTGGGTTTGACCCCTCCAGCCATCCATTCATCCATCATCTATCCATCCAGCCATTCATCCATCAATCTATCCATTTATCCATCCATCTATCCATGCATTCATCTATCCATCTATATATCCATCCAATCATCCATCTATCCATCCATCCATCCATCCATCTATCCATCCATTCATCCATCCATCTATCTATCGAGCCGTCCATTCAGCCATCCATCGATCTATTCATTCATCCATCTATCCATCCATCTATCTATCAATCATCCATTCAGCCATCCATCCATCTATCCATCCATCTATCCATCCATCCATCCATCTATCCATCCATCCATCCATCTATCCATCCATCCATTCAGCTATCCATCCATATCTAGTTGAAGCCCTGGGAAGGAGGCGGGTCAAACACAATACCAAACTACACCACCTGAACTCATCACAACGTAAACATCCACATTAAAACCTTCCTGAAGAAGCCCCCGATGCTCTGAATATACCTTTGTGTTACGGCGTAGGCAGAGACCTCCAACGCACAACTTTAAAAACAGGGGATATAAACCCAAATGATCTGAATGGACCGACACCACTGGAGGTTAAGTGAGAGCACATGGCTTTCTTTTTGTAATTCTGGAGCGCTGAACCCTCAATGTACCTGTATTCATGCACCTATAACTCTTTCCCTTCACCGAGGCTGCCGCCGCTGCCGGATTTCCATCTGCGTCCGCTCACATCTGCAACAACCCCCGACACGTTGATTGCCTGACGGTGACTGATGGAGTCAAGAGAAGACGTCGGGGTCAGAGTTGCTCCATTTGTGCATTGTCGGGATCCAGCCGGCGGTATTACCCGTCATTATACTGCGGTCGGGTGCTTCAGATATGCCGGCGTCGCCTGTTTGCCGAGTTATAGGAAGACAATAAATCTGGTTGTGGAAGAAGTGGGAAAAGAAGGGTTGCTTGTTTGTTGTTGTTTTTTTTCCTTACACATTACCGTTCACCTTTCATCACAAAGCAGCAGAGAAATCCTAGAACTGAACATCTGTTTGAAGTTTGGAACAGAGGCACAAAGAGACGAACCAGGTTGATCCCACATTTACTCGAAAGGAACACGTGTGGCCCGGGGAAACGTTTCTGTGGCCGCCGAGCAGGGAGCTTTATTTGGCAGGTACGGATTAATCCAAAACATTTAGCGCCCCTGGCTTGATTTTGGCGGTTTCCCCCCCCCCCCCCCTTTCAGACCATGTAAACAAAACTTCCTTTCATCATATTATTATTGCAGGTGGAGCCTTTTCATTATTTCTTGGTATTAAACAATGCGAACAAAAGAAAAAAAAGTTGGCTTGTGCTTTTTTCACACTCTAATGTGGTTTCTTTACCAGACTGAGCTCAGCTCGGGCTGAATGCCTCAGCCAGACTGCTGACGACGGGACAAAAGACAATGAGCACAACGCACCTGTCTTGGCCGCCTCGCGCCGGCTCCCTTTCTCTTCGACCGTTTATTTTAACGTGGTGGAACTTGTTTTTAAAAGGCCTTACATACCAAACAGACCAGAAAGCCCTGAAGGACCATAGACCTGTTCACAGTTTGAGATCAACAAAACCAGAGTCCTCTTTGTTTGCCGTCGGCAAATTCAATTCAATTCAATTCAGTTT
This sequence comes from Pseudoliparis swirei, assembly GCF_029220125.1. Lineage (NCBI taxonomy): Eukaryota > Metazoa > Chordata > Actinopteri > Perciformes > Liparidae > Pseudoliparis > Pseudoliparis swirei. The sequence continues at coordinate 30,580,702 of NC_079391.1, read as the reverse complement.
ATTTTGTATAGCCCAATATCACAAATTACGAACGTGCCTCAGAGGGCTTTACAATCTGTACACGTACGACATCCCTGACCTTTGACCTCACATCGGATCAGGATCAAATCAAAATCAGTCGACCAACACAGTTGATGCAAACACTGCTACTGTTTATGAATAGACTTGTATTGCATTGCTTTAGATTACTGATGCTTTTGCTATTAAATTGTACATATATTTTTATTCCCTTCAACTTTCCAATAGCTATTACCATTTCCTTTTTTTTTTTATAGCTTCAGGGTATGTGACTCAGTTGTGTGAAATTAAAGAATTAAGATTCTATAAATTCAATTGATTGCAAACACAAAATGGGATAAAGGGATAAACACGGAGCATCGTAAGGGTCAGAGATGTTGGATTGAAATTGAACGTGGTCCAACCTCTGCAGACGTTGAACTGAGATGACTTTGTGTCACATAAAAGGTATTTTTCTGTAATGAAACCAATTAACTTGATGAATGCCAGATGAATACAGGCATATATTAATCTTGGTCCTTAGGATTGTTGGCTTTAAGTCTAACGGCCATCTGGTTCGACCATTGCGTGTATCCCCAAGTCCTTCAATTATCGCTTCCCTCTCTCTCTCTTTCTTTTATATAATCTCATATAGTACCGTCACATCGAGACGCGTCTCTTAAAACCAAACGACATTTTGTTACGACCATACTTTATTTATAAAGCCAAACCATGATGTTCTTTCGAAGCCTTAATGAGTAGTTTTGTTGCCATGCAATAAACTGCTCAAAATATGAGTCAGGAGTCGATAATAGTGATAGGTCATGGAAGGCGGTTGCAATAGATGGTATTTCGGTCATGTAAAAGTGGAGTGTCGCTCTGGTGAGGATTCTCTCGGATCAGTCAGCGGTCTGCAGTGTTTTTTTCTTCTTCTAGGAAACTAAAGAGTACCAGGCGCTGTCCCCAACTGTTGCCAATGGAAAGCCAAAAAAAGGGCCGATTCCGAGGGAGTCGAGTCGTACCGTGCAGTAGAAACCAGGCATGTGTCTCCAACCCTCCAACACCAGCTTACAGTTATTCTATTTTAGGTTTTTATGACACATATTGGCCAAAAAGTAACTGTTTTTATTTTTTTTATTTCTTAGGATGTAAAGAATAAACTTAATCTGTGAGCAGGATGACGGTGATGAGGGGAAGCGGGCGGGTCAAACCTCAACCAGCGTACCTTTTGAGATCGCTGGTCTTAACTCTGCTGTCAATCAAGACCCTTAGCCTCGAGCCCAACACACACACACACACACACACACAGCACACACTCACCTTGGTTGAAAGCCAGCGGTGTCAAGACAAGCCGTGGTAGTTGTGGCGCGTGGTAAAAAAGAAAGTATTATAAAAACTCCAAAGGACTAATTTCCAATGCAAGAGGTTGAAATCCAGCTGGACATCAAAGACGCTGACAGAAAAAGTGCAGAGGTGACTGTATGGAAATGAACACACTCATATAAAATTCATCAAGCACCCGATTTAAACTGTGGAAAAACGTGTCTGTGACCCGCTGGTTTCAGAGAAGCGATAAGTCGTCTTGACTTTAGCGCTAACAAACGTCTGAAAATACGCGATACGCTTGCTCTATAGTGTGTTCTACAGTTTTCTCCTTGTGTCAAGATTTACGAAATAATGTTGAATTTCTATTTCTACTAGTTACGTGTTGATAAAAAAACACTTGAATAGTGTACTCAAAACGGCGCCAACAACCTCCGTAGTGCAGCGTGTGTGTGTTGCCTGAGAGGCCAAACTCAGGGCTAAATATTCGGCCATAGTTCAGACACACTTTAAAAAGAAAACAAACCTGAAATAATAAACGTAAGGCCAAAGATGAAAGACTTTTAACAAGTGGCATTACACCGCCTGCCCGGATGTAGCTTATGATCAAGGTCACGCCGGACAGCAGGGAAATTGTCATTAAAAGTGGCAGTTATGAAGTTTTGATTCATGAGCATAACACTGTATATGGCATTCATGAATGAACCATAAATTCCAAAATAATGACATCCTATTAACCACAGCTGGCTGCCGGGGCGCGCTGAGGGCGATCAGAAGCGAAAAAAGGGGGTGAGAAGTGACAGGCGGAAAAAAGGTGACGAGGGCGTGCGACCGCAGGAGGAAACCCGGCCTGTTTACCCAAGTGATGTTTTAATTTGCACTCCGGGCTTTCGACCTCATTTTTTTTCAGCGTTGGATTTGGCTTTTTTTCACCTCCTAAAATGTTGGTGCCCGGGACGTGAAGACAACATTGGCTTTGGCGCGAGGGGCAGCAACTGGGGAAGTGACGTCGCTCTCTCGTGGAAGTTTTCCTCGCCGCTGGTCAACTCGACGTCCAAGACAACCCGGACGAGCCGCAGTGATGATGTCACAGAAATCAAACTAATCCCCACAACTGTGTGTATTAGGGGACACATTCAATTCAAGTCAATTCAGTTTAGTTTGTATAGCCCATTCTCACCAATTACAAATTTGCCTCAGAGGGCTTTACAATCATACACATAGACATCCGTGACCTTTGACCTCATCATTGGGGCCACCAGGCCTCACCAAAGCAGAGATTATGACGGAGACGGCTGCTTTTGAAAATATGATTGCCAGAGTAAAGAACAGTTCAAGCCAAACTGACAAAGCATGGACACATCTGAAGGCTTTTATTATGAATTAGAGGCGGGGTCAAATACTCAGGGATTTGTGTATTTAGGGAAATGCAAATATAGATGCAGGTGGTGTAGACACATTTCCAAGTAAAAGAAATTTAAATGGGTACAGTTTTATTTTTTTTTTTTTATTTTGGTGTATATGTATGAATGTGTGTGTAGGTGTATATATATATATATATATATATATACATGCCTGGCATCATATTGAGTTTTCATCTTATTTGATTTGGTATTATTTAGCTTTCTTTGAGATGTGGTAAAAAGAAAAAGGAATTTTGACCTTAATTTAACAACAATTTTAAAGCTAATTTACGAATGTTCACTAGCTAACGTGTTACGTGATTGAATCACACAGTGTTTTTGTATTAATACAAAATAGCACGTTGTCGATATGGAAATCAGAGGCCACGTTTTTCTTCGAAAGAAGACCACAAGATGTGGTTGAAAGAAAAATATATTTTTGACCTCGATTTAGCACTAATTTAAAGCAAATTTATAAAAGTTTACTAGCTAACGTTTACTAGCTACCGTTTACTAGTTAACTTGTTACATGACTAAATCACACAGTGTTTTTGTATTAATACAAAACAGCACGTTGTCGATATGGAAATCAGAGGCCACGTTTTTCTTCGGGGGGAAAGAAGTATTTGCAATGAAGACAGACAGTCGAGGTAAGTGGAAAGAAGAAGCTGCCACATCCCCTTAAAAGAACAAAGGAGCTCCGAGGAGTATTCTCACTGACAGAGGAATAGATTTCCGTCAGCTCAGAACTGACAATCTGCTCCATCACATCCGTCAGCGCGGCCCGGTGCAGGTTTCAGGATCGACTCGCCGTCACTACTCTGTACGGCAGCTTGTTGACGTTTGGCCCTGAGAGCGTCCGCTAGCGGAGCGTCCGCAATCGATGGGATCCGTCCTCTCGGGAGCATGAACGTGATCGGGGAAATGTCATTTCATCTCTCTTTGTGTTCGCCGTTGGTATTTCTTTATATTGAGGGTGACACCAGAGGAAGTGGGGGGGCTCACCAAAATGGCTATCATTTAATTAATCCAATGGAGACCATGAATATACAAATGAATGGATGTAGTTGTTGAGACATCCATATCTGTGAATGTATTTATTGTTTTGTTGTTTTGAGATGCAGTTCTAATTAATTTACAAGCTGCATTAATTTATTTCCTTTTGATCATTTTACATATTGTCACTTTTATTTCAGGGCAAATGTGTTCATGTGTGGATATATTCACCTCTAACTGTACTTTGGTCCCCACCCGTCCTGAGGATAATATGTATTGAGCTGCTAGATGCACCACGACGTCGTGTCCTTTTTCCTATAAAACACAACGAAGAAAATGGTCCTCATCTTCAGGTTTTATTTGAGAATAAAAAAGTGCGAAGGGCCTAATAACTCAAGGCAATGAACGAACCGATCTTACAGAAACACGTGAAACTAGAACGGGCACTCGGTAGAGCGCATATCTTCGCATATCACACGATTGGGCATTGGATTCTGAACATGTTGGCATTAGTTGCATGCCAATTGGATAAAAATTGACCACGCAATGGTAAAAAGAAGATGTTGACCTTGTCATGACCTTGACCTTTGACCCGATCGATCCCAACATCTAATCAAATGGTCCCCGGATAATAACCAATCATCCCACCAAATGTCATGCGATTCGGTTTAATACTTTTTGAGTTATGCGAATAACACGCATACAAATAAATAAATAAATAAATACACGGCGATCAAAACATAACCTTCCGCATTTTCAATGCGAAGGTAATAACAACGACCTGTTAAAGCGCATCGCGTGGTCCCGGATGTGCTCGAAGGACATGGCGGCGCCATGGAAACAACGCCAATGGAGGGTCAGTGGACCCTTTGGTCATGATGGGCACACAAATGAAACGCATCCACGTGATTATGCATCGCTCAAAGTGAGCGATGTCATATAAACAGTCAGGAAACACTGGCAGGAGGCACAGTAACACAGCGAATAGTAAACAAACACAGGCCGATGTTGTGAAGTTAGTTTTCTCTACGTAATTGACTTTGTTTACATATTTCAAACCCCAACCGGGATGTTTTTCCGAAACCTCGACCACGTCATCTTACACATCACGTGCCAACACCACGTAATGAGCTGTTCAGAGGTCAGAGGTCGCTCCACAGCGTTCTCTGTGAGATGAGTCGGCAATGAAACATTCACTTGATACCACCAGAGCAGTTGGGACAGACTTGTGTTTGCTTGTTTTATTGATGTAATATCTCTGAAAAGGCCAAACGACAGAGGACAAGGAATGTGAACATCGGCTCTTCCCCTCCTCCGAGAGCCGAGATTGAAGCTAAACCGTTCCCCCGAACGCAGACCGATCGTCCTCTCGCCGTTTTACAGCACCCGAGGGTGAGCTTTAATGAGGCTAACGGCGATGTGACTAAACATCCTGCAGCCTTCATCCGTCAGGAGGGCAGCCGGGGGGGGGGGGCTCTCGCCGCCCGTCTGAGCAGCAGAGCAAGCAGCTTCCCCATCGTTCCCCGTCCCCCTCTCAGGGATGACTTTCCCCGCGTCCTTGTCGAAGTGGAAGTGGGGGAAATGTCACAGAGTGTTGCGCGCATGCTTGGGAAATGTCACGGATACGGCAGGAATCGAACGCGGATCTGGAGGAAGCTGGAGGGAGATTAGAGGAGATTTAAATGACAATCGTGTCAAAGAAATAACCACCGCGGTTCTGCTGCGCTGGTGTCGCTGGCTCCAAATCCATTCGGAGTGACACCTCTCCAACTGGCGCCACATATTTTGTTCTCTGGGGAAAAAAATGCAAATGCCAAAGTGTTGTGATTTAAGTGTCGAGGATATTAATGTTTTAGTCTCTGCTCGGTTGCTGTGGGTCCAAGTTTTTCTTTTTTTTATATTCCCGGGCCATAATAGATTATTAATCCCCAAGGAAATTTATTCGTTTTAAAGTAGCAGCAACACAAGAATAAAAAAATAAAAAATAAAAAAAATAAAAAAAACACAAAACACAAAATATAAGAAGGGTTAGGGTGATCTGGCAAGAGGTGAACTGTTGTAGAGCCTCATAGCCGTCGGCAGGAATGTTCTCCTGTATCTGTCCAATAAAGTGTGCTTGTTAATGCCACTGGATTTATCTGCAGTAGAGGTGGCAAAACATAATACATGAGACCATCCACTATTGAATTCAACAGCATCGCCCCAATGAAAAAGCTGGAATATACATTTTATTTCTATAATACTAAGATAGAATGTCATTTGCTATATATTCTAAGAGGACATTTTTTTATTTTTTTGAAAAAACCTGCTCCCTTTGTGGATATAAAGGGCTCGTTCTAAGCTCACAAAAACACACCTACTCTTAGTGTTACGTAAAACATCATTTTGAATGTTATACTCTCAATGGCCCCTTAATGCTGGAGAAAATAACAGACGGATTATCTATTTTCAGGGATTCATACCATTTCCTTCGCCCCGCTCTTGGATATTTCTTCCCTGCTTCGTTCCTTAGGTTAGGCGTATATGTAGCGGGCTGATATTGGACTTTAATTGGCCAATGTCATTGCCTGACCTAAAATAAAACCTGAAGTTTAATGTAATTTTGTTCTGTGAAATTGAAGGTTTGCCTCACATGGAGAAAAGGAGGGGGGAGGGGGGGGGTCAACATGCTGCTAACCCTGAAATAATCTCACCAGTCTGGGTGTCGCTCAGAGATTTACTGTCCAAAGAATGTCTCCATTTCTATACGTCCTTCATGTCTGTGTGTGTGTGTGTGTGTGTGTGTGTGTGTGTGTGTGTGTGTGTGTGTGTGATGTGTGTGTGTGTGTGTGATTATTGACCAAGAAGATAAGTCATAATGAACTAAAAATACAAAACAAACTTGAACGCTTTCAAGTTTTCATACCGAAACCCTAAACACACACACAACCTTACGTGTGTGTGTGTGTGTGTGTGTGTGTTTCCTTCGGAAGTCCGTCCTCGGTGTCCTTGCTGTCTCCTGCTGTTCCACAGTCTGTGTCCGCATCTCGAGGCCGACGCATGAGCCGTTTGTGGAGGCGGGGCGTCGGCCCCCCCCCCGTCCCAAGGTGAACCCACCTGTGAGGAGGACGGGGAGCGAGGTGACGGCGATGAATACGGATGCTCTGAGCTGCCGTCCCGCTGCTAACACACTCGGACTCAAACCGGACGGTGAAAGCCTGTTAAGTTATTAATGTATGAGGTTCGTTCACCTATGCGTCATCCTAAACGGGAGAACCATGAAGGAAAATATGTTGCACCAACCAAAATGGGCCAAACTGAGAGACAACGTCGACTGATTTCACGTGAGAGACTGTTTCATCGTGCTCGATTTAGGAATAGCGGGCACTATATTACGAACTAGAACGGGCACTCGGTAGAGCGCATACCTTCGCATATCACAAGATTGGGCATTGAATTATGAACATGTTGGCATTAGTTGCATGCCAATTGGATATAAATTGACCGCGCTATGGTAAAAAGAAGATGTTGACCTTTTCATGACCTTGACCATGACCTTTGACCCGATCGATCCCAAAATCTAATCAAATGGTCCCCGGATAATAACCAATCATCCCACCAAATTTCATGTGATTCGGTTTAATACTTTTTTACTTATGCGAATAACACGCATACAAATAAATAAATAAATAAATACACGGCGATCAAAACATAACCTTCCGCATTTTCAATGCGAAGGTAATTAAGACACCTGGATTTCCACGTGTCCCTCTTGATTTAAGAAATACTTCACTTACAAAATGAGCCGTCCTCGAATTCTTAATGAAAAAGTAATTTTTCCCCCCCGCCTCCCAAAAAAAAGGGAACGTCTTGATTCATCGAAGTTGCGTTTAATGACCTCGCAAGTGCGTTACGGCTTTCGGGAAGATGCATGCGGGAAGTAGTGAGCATATGAGTGGATGAAAGAAAGTGCTTTTTTGTTGTTGTAATAACGCAAAAACGCCTTTAAATATCGTTTTAATAACCAAAGTAATCTGTATCCTCTGTGCCCCTGAATTCAAAGGCTTCCATGAAGCCCTTGAACCCTCGTTATCCTCGGTGTCAGGTGCACCTTTACCACCAGGTGCAGGACTTCTAAATCACTGTTATTGGATAATGGGGGTTGTGGTGTGTTGCCGGATATTGTCCCCCCCCCCCCCCCCCTCTTCGGGTCATAATGGCTTCCCGGCTAAGCCACAGAGGCCCAGCAAAGGTGGAGCGAGTCTGTCTGAGCTGAAGTCTTCATCAAATTGAAGTTTCCATCTCCCCTTTGCCTCCCCAAAATCCCTAAAGCAGTCGGTGGATCTATTTCACACCTGGAAATAGTTTCCTCGGCGTGTGCGCGATCACGACGGGGGCTTACGGGCGGGCGGAGGAGGCGGCGCGGGACGTTTAAGCCTCCATCAAATAACGGCTTTGTAATTCCGCGAGCCAATCCCCAGCCGCTGCCTTTCTCTAATTTCCTCTCATCTCTCGCTCGCTCTCTCCTTGTCATCCTGTCCTCCCCCCCGGCGGCGTCGCCCCCTGTATCTCGCTCTGGGCCGCGAGCCGTCTCCATCTCTGACAGTTACCGACTCCATCAGCTGTGATTGGTTGCAGTTCACAGCCGCGAAATGATCCTCGGAGGAAAAGGAAAATAACACCAAAATACGAACAACGGTCGCATCAACGAGAAACCCGCTGCGTCTGAAGTAATAGGAAAGGCGTTACTTCAAAAAGGCTCAAATAAACATCTGCGTTGTCTCAAACCGGCCGGTGCACCTTTGCGCCGGCTCTTTGTTTGTTTATTTGGGAGAAAAAAAGACGGGAAATCCAAGTTTAATTGTGGGATTTTCGAGAATGTGTTGTCTACTAGGGGGGGAAATAAAACTTCACGCCTCACAACCTTGTTCTGTTTTCGAGTATTAAATCAAATGAGTAGGAGGAGGCCCAATCCTAATCTCCACCCTTACGGAGGGGTTGGGTCTGTTCCACTGTCAAATCAAACACTGAGTGTTTCAGGGCTCCCTGGCCGACATTTTGAGCCCTTTATTAACCTTTTCCGTAAGTTAGCATTAGATGCAGACTTTGCACGAGGGTGTTACCCACAATTCATAGCAATGTGACGTTACCGCAGTGGAAGCATGGAGACGAAAAAAGAGGAGGGCACATGGTACCTACAGTACACTCCGAAACATCGAGGATTAAAGATGGAGCATGAAAACACATGAAACTAGAACGGGCACTCGGTAGAGCGCATACCTTCGCATATCACAAGATTGGGCATTGAATTATGAACATGTTGGCATTAGTTGCATGCCAATTGGATAAAAATTGATCGTGCTATGGTAAAAAGAAGATTTTGACCTTTTCATGACCTTGACCTTGACCTTTGACCCGATCGATCCCAAAATCTAATCAAATGGTCCCCGGATAATAACCAATCATCCCACCAAATTTCATGTGATTCGGTTTAATACTTTTTTACTTATGCGAATAACACGCATACAAATAAATAAATAAATAAATACACGGCGATCAAAACATAACCTTCCGCATTTTCAATGCGAAGGTAATTAAGACACCTGGATTTCCACGTGTCCCTCTTGATTTAAGAAATACTTCACTTACAAAATGAGCCGTCCTCGAATTCTTAATGAAAAAGTAATTTTTCCCCCCCGCCTCCCAAAAAAAAGGGAACGTCTTGATGCATCGAAGTTGCGTTTAATGACCTCGCAAGTGCGTTACGGCTTTAGGGAAGATGCATGCGGGAAGTAGTGAGCATATGAGTGGATAAAAGAAAGTGCTTTTCTGTTGTTGTAATAACGCAAAAACGCCTTTAAATATCGTTTTAATAACCAAAGTAATCTGTATCCTCTGTGCCCCTGAATTCAAAGGCTTCCATGAAGCCCTTGAACCCTCGTTATCCTCGGTGTCAGGTGCACCTTTACCACCAGGTGCAGGACTTCTAAATCACTGTTATTGGATAATGGGGGTTGTGGTGTGTTGCCGGATATTGTCGTCCCCCCCCCCCCCCCTCTTTGGGTCATAATGGCTTCCCGGCTAAGCCACAGAGGCCCAGCAAAGGTGGAGCGAGTCTGTCTGAGCTGAAGTCTTCATCAAATTGAAGTTTCCATCTCCCCTTTGCCTCCCCAAAATCCCTAAAGCAGTCGGTGGATCTATTTCACACCTGGAAATAGTTTCCTCGGCGTGGCGCGATCACGACGGGGGCTTACGGGCGGGCGGAGGAGGCGGTAGCAGGACGTTTAAGCCTCCATCAAATAACGGCTTTGTAATTCCGCGAGCCAATCCCCAGCCGCTGCCTTTCTCTAATTTCCTCTCATCTCTCGCTCGCTCTCTCCTTGTCATCCTGTCCTCCCTCCGGCGCGCCCCTGTATCTCGCTCTGGGCCGCGAGCCGTCTCCATCTCTGACAGCTACCGACTCCATCAGCTGTGATTGGTTGCAGTTCACAGCCGCGAAATGATCCTCGGAGGAAAAGGAAAATAACACCAAAATACGAACAACGGTCGCATCAACGAGAAACCCGCTGCGTCTGAAGTAATAGGAAAGGCGTTACTTCAAAAAGGCTCAAATAAACATCTGCGTTGTCTCAAACCGGCCGGTGCACCTTTGCGCCGGCTCTTTGTTTGTTTATTTGGGAGAAAAAAAGACGGGAAATCCAAGTTTAATTGTGGGATTTTCGAGAATGTGTTGTCTACTAGGGGGGGAAATAAAACTTCACGCCTCACAACCTTGTTCTGTTTTCGAGTATTAAATCAAATGAGTAGGAGGAGGCCCAATCCTAATCTCCACCCTTACGGAGGGGTTGGGTCTGTTCCACTGTCAAATCAAACACTGAGTGTTTCAGGGCTCCCTGGCCGACATTTTGAGCCCTTTATTAACCTTTTCCGTAAGTTAGCATTAGATGCAGACTTTGCACGAGGGTGTTACCCACAATTCATAGCAATGTGACGTTACCGCAGTGGAAGCATGGAGACGAAAAAAGAGGAGGGCACATGGTACCTACAGTACACTCCGAAACATCGAGGATTAAAGATGGAGCATGAAAACACATGAAACTAGAACGGGCACTCGGTAGAGCGCATACCTTCGCATATCACAAGATTGGGCATTGAATTATGAACATGTTGGCATTAGTTGCATGCCAATTGGACAAAAATGTATCGTGCTATGGTAAAAAAAAAGATTTTGACCTTTCCATGACCATGACCTTGACCTTTGACCCGATTGATCCCAAAATCTAATCAAATGGTCCCCGGATAATAAACAATCATCCCACCAAATTCCATGTGATTCAAGAAGATTTGACCTGTTCATGACCTTTGACCTTGACCTTTGACCCGATCGATCCCAAAATCTAATCAACTGGTCCCCGGATAATAAACAATCATCCCACCAAATTTCATGCGATTTGGTTCAATACTTTTTGAGTTTTGCGAATAACACGCATACAAATAAATAAATAAATAAATAAATACACGGCGATCAAAACATAACCTTCCGGCATTTTCAATGCGAAGGTAACCAGAGGAATGGAAGCAAATAATATATATATCGTCTATATATATATATATATATATATAAATATATATGTATATAAATATATATATATATATATATATATATATTTTGTGCCGTAGCCTTAGTTGCCGATCTGAGAAGGACTTTTCCTTCTCAGTTTCCTGAAAGGAACTCCTGTGAGCTTGCGAGCAGCTCGCTAGTAGCTTGCTAGCAGCTTTCCAGCCACTTCCTAGCAGCTTCCTAGCCGCTTACCAGCCGCTTGCTAGTAACTTGCCAGCCGCTTACCAGCAGCTTCCTAGCAGCTTCCTATCAGGTTCCTAGCAGCTTCCTAGCAGCTTGCAGCTACAGCTAACGTTTTGTGAATAGAAAACAGACCTCAAAAACACTCACACAAGTCACAATTGGAAGAATGAAGCACACTTCACAGGTCCAATCGCAGTGCGGTGACTAGAGTGTGATCCCTCACCGGCTTCCCAGCAGCCGGCTCGGTATACAATACATCGGATATATTATTGAATTGCTTCTTGGTCTCTGCTGTAGAACCGGATAGTTCTTCTTCACCAGTTGCAGCTTTTCAACAGTTGGAGGTCTATTTGGTGCAGATTTCCCCTTTGAGACTTTGTTCTGCTACATGAATTGCAAAAAAATAACATTATTATCGTGAGATGAAGTGTTGCAGCAAAGAGACATTCTGGTTTTGTGCAGACCGGGTTGTGCGTGTGCGTGTGTGTGTGTTTTGCGTGTGCGAGTGCGGGAGAGCTTGTAATTCATGCACTATGAGGGCGGAGCGCGTCGGGAGATTAAGCCGTGATTTAGTGCGAGGCCGTCGAAGCCGTAGAGAAGTGGAAATGTTTTCCTAAGGCTCATAGCACTTAACAGCCGTGGGTTACATTCACAAACACACACGCGCACACACACACACACACACATAGATCACGCCAACACACCTGATTTCCCCTCCCACTGGAGTGCAGCATATTGAAGTGCGGATTGAAAAGCATTTGATGTCAGAACCCGGCAATTATCTGTATTCACACAAAGACAAGCCTACTGTACATTTTCTCTCGCACGTACTGTAACTATAGCCTACGCAGCGCTTTTCTTTCTTTTTCTTTTTTTGCTACGGGACATCATAACCTGTTTATTAAAGCATGCCCGGGCTGAACATGACAGCACAACAGTGATGACAAATATACTGGCGGGAAAGAGATGCTTAACTTTTTCCACCGCCGACTTGCCTTCCAGAGGCCTTTTTTTTTCTCTGCGTCCACCTCCCTCTTCCACCTGCAATCATCTTTCATCGCGGCCCCTGAAGGCCCCCGCCCGCCTCTTGATGGGGGAACAAACACAAGACGTCGAGAGCCACAAAAGATTTCGATAACGAGCCTTCAGTGGTTTTTAATTTGTTGTAACAAGAAAATGTTTTTTTTTTTTTTTCATGGCATAACACCGTAAATTGGTAACAAGGGTTTCTACTCCACATTCACATCACTTTACTTTTTAAAGTTTTTTTTTTACTCTTTGCTGGTCCACTCTTCCAGTGCACTGTGTAGTTTTACTAGAAGCTAACTAGTATCCAACATTGCAGTTATGTCACTTATTTAACTCTGAAAATATTTATAAAACACAGTCAGTCCCCGTCTTTCCCACCGAGTACATTGAAAAGAATGTCCTATATATTTAAGCATACAGAACAGGCCTTTTGTCACATGATTATGTGATATTACGCTGTCATACGTGTGTTTGCGTCCAGGTGAAATATGAATACGGGTCAATAGAAAACTAAATAAGGGGAAACAAAGAGGCACAATTAACCAAATGATGGCATCTGTTTTGCCTTTCAGTTCTCAGAGCCGCTCCCCAGTGCACTCTTAAGTTCAAAACTAACAGCGACGCCTAGACAGGTATTTCCTGGAGAGGCACAGGCGAACAGTTCTGCGTCCGTCACACTGTAGCTGGCTCTTGAAATGTTGTTTATTTAGCTATTAAATGTGTTGTAACTCTGTAATGCTGTTCATCTGGTCACATGACATCTATTGCTTCTGTCCATCCTGGAGAGGGATCCTCCTCTGTTGCTCTGCTCAATATTTCCTCCCTTATTTCCCCCTGTGAAAGGGTTTTTTCAAATTTGTTCCTGATCCGATGTGAGGTCAAAGGTCAGGGGTGTCGTATGTGTACAGATTGTAAAGCCCTCGGAGGCAAATTTTGTCATTTGAGATTTTGGGCTGTACAAAATATACCAAATTTATATGAATTAATGTGTTTCTACCTAGTTACCTTCGCATTGAAAATGCGGAAGGTTATGTTTTGATCGCCGTGTATTTATTTATTTATTTATTTATTTGTATGCGTGTTACTCGCATAACACAAAAAGTATTAAACCGAATCGTATGAAATTTGGTGGGATGATTGGTTATTATCCGGGGACCATGTGATTAGATTTTGGGATCTATCGGGTCAAAGGTCAAGTTCATGAAAAGGTCAAAATCCTCTTTTTACCATAGCACGGTCATTTGTATCCAATTGGCATGCAACTAATGCCAAAATGTTCATAATTCAATGCCCAATTTTGTGATATGCGAAGGTATGCGCTCTACCTAGTGCCCATTCTAGTTTCATTTGTAATAAGGCTATTTCTCTCGTGGCTAGGCCACCGTGACTACGAGGGGCGACGGTGACGAGACGCCAGGAAACACTGACTGTGACGATATTAACGCTCGATTTCGTTGGCAAAAACAGACGAGACTAAAATGTGGTTTGAAAAATCAAAAACAATCACAGATTCACAAACACAATTCTCTCTCTTACAGACTTGCTACTATTATGTAAGACAGTTTGCAGTTTGCAGGTGCTGTCGGGTTTGGGTGGCTGATCAATGCATATCAATGCATGTCGGGTGGTGCAATCGTAATCATTCAACGCATGTTATTCATTAGATAGTATGAGATCACATTTTGTGTGACAATAAATTTGACAAAAATGGCTGAAATGTTCAATCTAATCAGATTCTTACACCTTTCATTAAATGAGAAAAATGACATTGACTTCAGGTGTTGACATAAAAATCATTTGCCTAGATTTACACTGCTGGGGTTGTCAGAATAACCCAGAAGGCTTTATCGTGGGTGTCTCATTGTTCCCATTGCTGCACCCCGATGTAAGAGTGTCTTCTTTTGTCGTTCAGGAGAATACGTCCTCTTCTTACTCAGAAGGCGGCGCAGGTTCTGATCCAGGCTCTGGTCATTTCACGCCTTGACTACTGCAACTCCCTCCTGGCTGGTCTACCTGCTAAGGCCATCCGACCCCTGCAGCTCATCCAGAATGCAGCAGCTCGACTGGTCTTCAGCCTCCCGAAATTCACCCACACCACTCCGCTCCTCCGCTCTCTCCACTGGTTACCGGTGGCTGCTCGCATCCGCTTCAAAACACTGGTCCTGGCGTACCGTGCTCTAGACGGATCGGGCCCCGTCTACATCCGCGATATGGTCACACCGCACACCCCGGCACGTTCGCTCCGCTCGGCAACAGCCAATCGACTTGTGCCTCCTGCACCTCGAGCTAATCACTCTACATCCAGACTGTTTGCTGTCCTGGCTCCTCAGTGGTGGAACGAGCTCCCCACTGACATCAGGACAGCAGGAAGTCTCTACATCTTCCGCCGGAGACTGAAAACACACCTTTTCCGACTATATCTGGATTAAAACACAGATTAGCACTTCAGTGGCACTTAGATAGCACTTACTTATGGTACTTTTGTAGTTCGACTATGTTGAGGAAATGTTACTTCCTGTATTCTTGTTGTTCTTAGTTTGTACTCTAGGTTGAAATGCACTTATTGTAAGTCGCTTTGGATAAAAGCGTCTGCTAAATGACATGTAATGTAATGTAATGTTTGCGTTTCAAAAAACAGAAAATAATTTGAGTTTCATTTCCATCGTTCCAGGGTCTCACGTCACACTTAATCGAAAAAATAAATAACTCCTGGAATGCATTGAACATCCGCATCTGATCAGAATCGACCGTATAATAACGATCTGAGGGTGAAATTGGTTTTCCTCGATGTGGACAGCGATATATCCAAACCCCCTTAAAGGTTTTTATACGCCGCTGGTTTGCCCGCTGTTGTGTAAAATTAACCTGAGAATGTGTTTCCTGTTGTGGAATTAGCTTTTATGTGTATTTTCTCAATCAAAATGTGCAAAGATCACAACATCGTGGCGGCCAGAGGCGATTCCTGAATAAATTAGACTTCAAAAACGCCTGATGCCGCGCTATCACCTCATCGCAGATTCAGTCACGGAAGCAGGTCACCGGCTCTCATCTATAATCCACAAAGAGTGTTTTTTACCATCAATTAACACCCTGCATGGTGTATGTGTGTGTGGGTGGAGGTTGTTGTTGTTGTTGTTGTTGGGTGTGATTCGGTTGGAATACGATCAAAAATGCGATTTCTTTCCAATTTTTTTCACACTTTGCATGTGGACCTTATTATAAAATCCAGTCACATATCATTGTGCTCAGTTCTTGGCAGATTAATTTAAGAAAAAATGACTTCTCTCTTCCAAGACTGGGTGCATTTCAACGGAAGAAAGCTCAGAAGTCAACCACCAAAACACGAGGCCCAGCCCAGGCGCCGCATTGCGTCCACCAAAGGAAAACATTTCCCAACGACTTCCATATCCTGTAATTATTATGACCGATGGTATGTGGCATCTGGAAATTATGAGGAAGTGGGGTTTTTAGATGCAGTGAAGTACAGGTGACTTCAAAACGACCCCTGGCCTAACTCTCGGTGGATACACCTTCATCAGCCCGGAGACAACGACAACAACACAATGAACATTTCCCCCGACGTGCAGGAAATCGGTGCGAGGATTTTTTTTTTTTTTGTCGGTTTTAATTGTGTTGTCGTTATTTTCTACTTCCTACGTCGTCCGCCCGCAGACTGAGTACCCTTCAAAGTCCAGTTATGAAAGACGTGGATCCAAAGCTGTGTGTCTTCAAGCCAAACTGGCCGAGCAGGAGCGCATCTGATGGCTTTTACGACACATTAGAGGAGGGGTCAAATACTCAGGGTCCAAATTTACAAGTAAAAGATAATTAAAAGGGGTGCGTTTAAAAAGAATATATATATAATCTTTGTCTTTCAACTCATGACAAGCCCAATAAAGTATTCCCCACTATTACGTCATAACAGGGAAGCCTGTGTGCTGTATGTGTATGTAGGTTTTGGGTGGAATATTTAGCTGGTTGAAGTTAATATATATTAATTAATATATATATGAAAGGCCGTCAAGGGCGACACTTTGCGCTCTCTCTCTCACACACACACACACACACACACTCGCACACACACACACACACTCATACACACACACATACACACACTCACTCATACACACACACACTCACACACACACTCACACATACACACACACACACACACACACACACACACACACACACACACACACACACACACACACACACACACACACACACACTGCACACCACACACTCACACACACAGACACACACACTCTCACACACACACACTCCCACACACACACTCCCACACACACACTCACACACCCCCACACAAACACACACACACTCCCACACACACACACACTCACACACACATCACCACACACACACACACACACTCTCACACACACCAAATCGGGCTACTTCAGTTCAAATCTCCTGAGGCCCTGTTACAGTTTTTTTCGATTGCTAAACGACAGCGGGCACAACTGGAGTCACATGTGCAGAACTCTAACCACAGTCTGCACTACCAACAGTCACCTGAGCTAAACACTTCACATCACCTGCAAAACTCATTCCAAGCAACACAACTCTTAACACATGGCTCAAAACAAGTTCAGTGCAGCCAAACACTGCACAGCCCTCACTGAGGTAACACACACTGAGGTAACACACTGAGGTAACACACACTGTCACTCAGAACACACTGAGAGTAAAAACACTAGCATCAAACACCAAGACAGAAAATACTAACTTTTCATCTTTACAGTTTGAACAATTTCAGTGACTTCAAACAAAGTAATATTTTCTTCAAAGAAAAGAGTGACATTCTTTCACATGATTTATGAAATTTTTTAGAACATAACAATT
This sequence comes from Pseudoliparis swirei, assembly GCF_029220125.1. NCBI lineage: Eukaryota > Metazoa > Chordata > Actinopteri > Perciformes > Liparidae > Pseudoliparis > Pseudoliparis swirei. Next base: position 30,563,305 of record NC_079391.1, on the reverse strand, counting down.
CTTTAAGGTAAATGAAAATTAGCAGTTTGCTTCAATAGTCTGTAGTAATTTACGGAATTACAGTAATGAGAAAAAAAAAGGTAGAAACTAAAAGTTCATACTGTAATTCGAACAAATAATTGAGGGTCTAATCCTGCCTCTCTCGCATCAGGCCACATGTTGTCATCAACATCACATCTCATGTTCTCTCTTGCCATGAACCTGGGGAAGAACCTTCTGGAGGGCCTTATCCATCCCTGGCAGTCCTCTGGACTCGTGTCCTCACATCCGGCACGCATGGCTTCCAAAAGAGACATTTGGTCATGTGGGTGGTGACCAAACACTTTTGTTGCACCCTCAACCCTCAACCTGCCTCTCTCAATGAGAGACCATGGTTCACGACATGCTCTATAAGTGGAGCCCTTATTTCATCTGGAATAAGAGCTCTTTGTCTTCCTCCACGCATCCGCCCTCTCCCTGCCACCCTTCTCCCTCCACGAACCCGTCTTCCTTGTTCCATTTACAAAATGAGTCTTTCTGAGCTCTACCTATATATACTGTAATATATATAAATATATATATATATAAATATATATATATATATATATATATACAGGACTGTCTCAGAAAATTAGAATATTGTGATGAAGTTCTTTATTTTCTGCAATGCAATTAAAAAAAAAAAATGTCATGCATTCTGGATTCATTACAAATCAACTGAAATATTGCAAGCCTTTTATTCTTTTAATATTGCTGATTATGGCTTACAGCTTAAGAAAACTCAAATATCCTATCTCTAAATATTAGAATATCATGAAAAAGTATACTAGTAGGGTATTAAACAAATCACTTGAATTGTCTAATTAACTCGAAACACCTGCAAGGGTTTCCTGAGCCTTGACAAACACTCAGCTGTTATACATCTTTTTTTTTACTTGGTCTGAGGAAATATTAAAATTTATGAGATAGGATTTTAGAGTTTTCTTAAGCTGTAAGCCATAATCAGCAATATTAAAAGAATAAAAGGCTTGCAATATTTCAGTTGATTTGTAATGAATCCAGAATGCATGACATTTTTGTTTTTTTAATTGCATTACAGAAAATAAAGAACTTTATCACAATATTCTAATTTTCTGAGACAGTCCTGTATATGTGTGTGTGTTCACTAACAAGTCTAAAACAAGACACCTGCTTAGCCTTTCAGCTGAAATTGCAATCATCAGTGTTTGAAAGGCACAAGGCTGACATGTATTCCGTTTTGAATGTGTGGTTCACAGTGTTGACAGCAGTGTGTTAGCATTTGAACAAAGTGCTGTACATCCACAGTGTTGTGCAGGTTGTGGTTAAAGTCATGGGATAAGTG
>NC_079391.1:30504463-30556963 GCF_029220125.1 Pseudoliparis swirei | reverse complement strand
AACTATTAATTTAGTTCTTCAAACTTGTGGCTCAAAGGAAGGCCAGTTTTACAGCTTCTCTCACCAGCATAACTGTTTTCAGCTGCGCTCACATAAAAAGGGTTTTCAAGGGTTTTCTACCCCTCCGTTAGTCTTCTAAGGCGATAACACAATGTACCATTAGAACACTGGAGATGGGCCTCTACACACCTCTGTAGAGACTTCATTAAACACCAGAGAATAGTCATTTACCACATTAACTAAGTATAGAGTGTAATTATGATTTATTTAATGTTATCTTCATTATAAAAACAGCTTTACTTTGAAGAATAAGGACATTTCTAAGTGACCCTAAACTTTTGAACGGTCGTGTATATGACCTGAGAACCCCGAGAGTGTGCAACAAATAACTTTTCAACACTAATACTCAGAACGTGGTGATGTGGATGACCTTCAAGACACTTCTTGCCGACATCTGCCTCCTCAGTGCGTATAAGTCACCGCTAAGCCTGCATGAGCTGGAGTTCTGGACACAGTTGGTCACGGACTGAGCCGATCAGATTCAGACCAAAACATGGATCAGTCCAAGTTGGGAGGGGTGGCTCGTGATCCCTTCAACTTTTAGCAAGCGTATACATGACGATCTAAGACGGTGACACTGGTCTAACATGCATAAGCATCAGCAAGTTAGCGTCGTCATTGTGAGCGTATTATAATTCCGACGGTGCACCCCTGTGCCTGAATGCACCTTCACAGAGATGCTTGCATGGTTGCAGACGTTCATTCTTCTGGGAGGTGAGGTCTCCCTCAGTTTCAGATTACACATGTGACATTGATATGACACAGATACGTCTGGAGTGCACATGAAAGTCAGCAGTTTGCAAAATGAGAAGAGTGTTTCAACACATGTTGCTGCCGATTTTTTATCGATAATCTCCATCTTTGCGCTAATGTTGACAGTCAGATGTCTTCCTCAGCGGTGTCCACTCATCCTTACTGTCTGGAAAAATGAATAGTTCACTTGTGTACATCCAGAAAGTCATTTAGTCATATTATTGACATTGAAATAGCACATGAACACAGTACGGAGAAAGAAAGAAACATGAATGCATCAAAAGCCCAGTTCTGGATCACGAAAATCTCATCAACAGACGATGGAGGTGGTTGTGAAGTCCTTTTCCTTTTCTACTGAGGACATGTGAGGTGAGGTTTAGAAATATGTCAAGATTTCCTGATTAAATCATAAGTACAAAATCATTTAACAAAACTACAAAACAATGTGTGATTCAGATTCAACTTTATTGTCATTGTCGAGGCAACACAATGTTGGTTAGCATTTGACCTGCAGTGCAAAAAGAGCAGAATATATTTTTTTAAATACGGATATATTATACAGTGGTGATGAGGTCATACTAGTTGCAACACCAAACTAGAATGGGCACTCGGTAGAGCGCATACCTTCGCATATCACAAGATTGGGCATTGAATTATGAACATTTTGGCATTAGTTGCATGCCAATTGGATAAAGATTGACCGTGCTATGGTAAAAAGAAGATTTGGACCTTTCCATGACCTTGACCTTGACCTTTGACCTGATTGATCCCAAAATCTAAACAAATGGTCCCCAGATAATAACCAATCATCCCACCAAATTTCATGTGATTCGGTTTAATACTTTTTGTGTTATGCGAGTAACACGCATACAAATGAATACATAAATAAACTAGAATGGGCACTCGGTAGAGCACATACCTTCGCTATCACAAGATTGGGCATTGAATTATGAACATGTTGGCATTAGTTGCATGCCAATTGGACAAAAATGTATCGTGCTATGGTAAAAAAAAGATGTTGACCTTTCCATGACCTTCACCTTGACCTTTGACCCGATTGATCCCAAAATCTAATCAACTGGTCCCCGGATAATAACCAATCATCCCATCAAATGTCATGCGATTCAAGAAGATTTTGACCTGTTCATGACCTTTGACCTTGACCTTTGACCCGATCGATCCCAAAATCTAATCAACTGGTCCCCGGATAATAACCAATCATCCCATCAAATTTCATGCGATTCGGTTCAATACTTTTTGAGTTCTGCGAATAACACGCATACAAATAAATAAATAAATACACGGCGATCAAAACATAACCTTCTGCATTTTCAATGCGAAGGTAATAAATGGCGATCAAAACATAACCTTCCGCATTTTTCAATGCGAAGGTAATCAGGTAAACCTGCCTTCCAAATTTGATCTCAACAACACACCTGTACAGTTCCCTGAATGCACCGTGTACGCTTGTGGCACTATTGCATTGACAAAATCTGTCCACAGACAGATTGTGGCATTTACTGCCAACAAAGAAACTAATGGAGAAGAAAAAAAACACAGGAAACACATTTCAATTCATGGTCATAACATGAGCTTTACGTGTTGATGACTGCCCTGAAGACTCCTGTGTGTTTCCGCGATGACGAGAAAATGGTCCAACGGTCCATAAAAGATAGTAGAAATGGTGCAAATGGATGAAACGGTTCCTCCTTCAAGAGGAGGAACACGACGCTGCTGTGAGAAGAGAACTCAATAAAGACGATAGAGGATGCAAATGTTCCCTGGCACTGAGATTCAACCACATTGAGATCCACGCAGAGTTTACCACAGTGCTTGGTTATCAATTTACAAAACACTTGAGAGTGCATTAACACACTCCTGCATCCAACGTAATTCACACGGAAGAGCCTGCTTAAGACGTAACATAGTTCACATCGCAACCTCTTTGCGCGAAGTTAATACAAAACACTAATAGGCGCTTTTTAAATGGTCCAATAGAAACACAAAGCCCAATCGGGCTGCTTTCGCATGCTAATTTAGTTAGGGTGACCAGACGTCCGGTTTTCCCCGGACATGTCCTCTTTTTGAGACCTAAGAAATGCGTCCGGCAGGGATTCCAAAAACGTCCGGGATTTTGCTTCGTCGGATATTTGTGTTTCTCTGGGTCTTTTACAAACTAGTATTTACCCCTTACAAGTTTTGGAAATGGTATCTCCCTTACGTTCCACCTTCTTGCACGAGCTCTGACGGTATAGAGGACAGTCATTGGTCGACCGATCTCAGGGTTGCCAGATACACGCTAATTATCCTCCAAATACGACCATTTTGAGCCTTTGCTACGATACGTCACCATCTCCAATCTGGCAACACGGAGCACCTTGCCGCCTCCACTAGTTGCATTGTTTACAGCACATGACATCTTTTTTATTTATCAATATTGCTTCAATATATGGACAAGACACATTAAAGAAGCGCCGGACTAAATGCCACAAAAAAGATTTGTTTTACATTTGCACTTTGCAGTTTTGTTAAAGTTCAATAAATAGATGTTCATATAGACATTTGTGTCATTTTTGTCATTTCATTTGTGAGATTTGTATGCATTCACATGGTCATGGTGTGGCATGCTATACACTACCCCCCCCCCCCCCCCCCCACACCCGGCGACGAAGTGTCCTCTTTTTCACAAACTCAAATCTGGTCACCCTAATTTAATACAGGAGACCGAGAGGAGCTGGGCGAGAGACCGCGAGCTCGCCGGTTGGAAAGCAGAGCCAATTTGCCGACGTTCATTTCCTCCAATCCATCAGGATAGGGCGGTGGGAGCGGGGGGGAATATGGAGAAATAAGGCTAACTGAGACTCGGTGGGATTCGGAGACCACGGAGCAGCGAGCTGGGTTCCTCTCCGCTCCCAATGCCGAGGTCCTCTTCCTCTTCCTCCCTTTTTTCATGGCTCCCGTCTAACCTCTTCGCACTCTCACAGCCGCCATGCTGACCGAGAGGGGGGGGGATTAGCATCACAAGCACTGCTCGCGCATCAGATCTTCTTCCTCCTCGCCCCGGAGGCCGTGCACAAGCACCCACCCGAGAGACGTCGTTAAGGGTGTCGTTAGCGATTGGTACCAACACAGCGGTTGTTGGGGAGAAAAGAAACGGTGAAATGTCTTCTTTGAAGCAGAAATCCACAAAATGCGGGATTGTTATTTTGAGCCCTTTTCCCCAAACGCTAATTATTTCTCTCGACCGGGTTGATAGCCTCTAATCTTTTATCGAAGCTAGCAAACAAGTAATTGATTGTTTTTAAGATTCTATAATGGAATTTAGAGCATTATTACAACTATTAACAATGTAAAGATGGAGTGGAGGAATATCCGTATGGTGTTTATTTTAGTGCAGTCTACTTGCTTGCTACCGGCCGCAGCCAACGCCATTGTTGTGCTAATAGCACTGTCTGTGCTGTTAGCACGGTTAGCGCCCAACAGCTGTGGCCGTGTTGAGAGCCGTGTCAGGAGATATGCGACATTAATTGCTTCCAACCTCTAAAATGTGAGGATTTGCATCTTTTCTTTTAATTTATCTCATATCTACTTTCTGAAAATCCATATTTTGTGACAATAGAAGGTTCATCAGTCTCAGAGGAGGCGATCATCGTAACCGACTCCGGGCCCAGACTAGATGTTCTCCTCCGATTGGCTAAATCCACCCAAAACGCAGATTTTCTGTATCTTTGCACAGATTATTGGTCATAACATGAGCTTTTTGCTATATGTTAATGCCTGTCGAAATTCTCGCAGTTGCCAGAGAAAAAAACACCTCACCCTGTTTTCTCATACCGTCGATTGATAGACTGCAAACTACCGACATGATAAGTGCTGTGGTTTATTTGTGGCGTGTTTCACGAAGCGTCTGTTGACATATTTCTCATGTTTTAATATAGGAGCGCTGATACGTAGCTCAGGAAATGTGTGCGTGGTTCTGACCTCGCGGTTGCAGTAATGACACGTTTAGGAGGACGATGGCGCCAGACAGCTGAGCGGACCCCGACCACACTTATAATTTGAAGACAGAATTGCATCGGTCAGAAGTGTTCAACACACAGCGGCATGAATCATACCATATGAAAGCAAACAGTCCCAACACATTTTGTGGGCCAGTGTGCATGTTTAGGATTTTTTTTCAGGAATTTAGAGCACCCGGTTGCAATATTAGACGGACAGTGTGTAATTACTTTGAGTATTCCTCAGAGGGATCTCACGGAGAGGCGGCGGCAAACTTGCATTGGATTTATTAAAGGAAGAACAAAGTATGTAGTTTGTTTCCGATGCAGGCTTATCAATCTCTCTCCGTTTCTCACCAGGTGCCAATGGCACGTTCTTGCGTTTGTGTTTACGGGATAATTACCTTCGCATTGAAAATGCGGAAGGTTATGTTTTGATCGCTGTGTATTTATTTATTTATTTATTTGTATGCGTGTTATTCGCATAACAAAAAAAGTTTTAAACCGAATCGCATGAAATTTGGTGGGATGATTGGTTATTATCCCGGGACCATTTGATTAGATTTTGGGATCAATCGGGTCAAAGGTCAAGGTCATGGATAGGTCAACATCTTCTTTTTACCATAGCACGGTCAATTTTTATCCAATTGGCATGCAACTAATGCCAAAATGTTCATAATTCAATGGCCAATCTTGTGATATGCGAAGGTATGCGCTCTACCGAGTGCCCATTCTAGTTCCAACTGTTTTACAAAGTAATGGATGTGTTTGAGAAAAAGAAGTTCTTTTGGGCCTAAGAGCTTCGCGTTGCCTGCCAAAATCAGGGCTCAGCGCGGTGCGGTTCATCAATTACTGGTTTCTTGTTTGTTTCCATCCGACAAGTGTTTCCTTGAGACAAAACAGATTCTTCTTGCATTTTGTGGACCAGACACAAGATGTACAAAAAACTCTTAAAAAGGAAGGCCATCCCGTTGACCCTGAGCAACGTCTGAAAGTCTGTCTCAGGTAAATTGTTGTGTTGCCTAAGCAACTTTAAGTATTTTATCTAGTTTCCTTTTTAGAGAATAAGCGTAATGACAGTTATGTACTGTATATGATCAGGCTTTTATTGTGAAAGGGAAGAAGGGAAAGACAGGAACCTGTGTTTTTGCACTGCCACTGTCAAAAGTGAAAGGAATAATACAAGTTTGCCGCCTTGGATCAGACCACGTGATCGGTTGATGACTTTATTTGCGGTGCAAGAGATCAGGAGGATCGACCTCGTTCCGGGGAAAAAATTAGCTTAATGATATTTCAAAATGTTTGTGAAAGTACGATGACAAAAACAACATAAATGTGTGGAAGTTTGAATCAATCACACACAATCAAAAAACTAAACTGCTTTACAGTAAGTAAGTAAATAAGTAAGTATGTAAGTAAGTAAATAAGTAAATAAGTTAGTAAGTTATTCAATAAGTAAGTAAGTAAGTAAATAAATAAGTAAGTATGTAAGTAAGTAAATAAGTAAATAAGTTAGTAAGTTATTCAATAAGTAAGCAAGTAAATAAGTAAGTAAGTAAATAAGTAAGTATGTAAGTAAGTAAATAAGTAACTAAGTTAGTAAGTTATTCAATAAGTAAGTAAGTAAATAAGTAAGTAAATAAGTAAGTTTGTAAATAAGTAAATAAGTTAGTAAGTTATTCAATAAGTAAGTAAGTAAATAAGTAAGTTTGTAAATAAGTAAATAAGTTAGTAAGTTATTCAATAAGTAAGTAAGTAAATAAGTAAGTAAGTAAGTAAATAAGTTAGTATGTTATTCAATAAGTAAGTAAGTAAATAAGTAAGTAAGTAAATAAGTAAGTAAGTAAATAAGTAAATAAGTTAGTAAGTTATTCAAAAAGAAAGTAAGTAAATAAGTAAGTAAGTTAGTAAGTTATTCAATAAGAAAGTAAGTAAATAAGTAAGTAAATAAGTAAGTAAGTAAATAAGTAAGTAAGTAAATAAGTAAAAATGTAAGTAAGTAAATAAGTAAGTAAATAATTGAGTGTACAGGAGCTATAAGGGAGAGCATTGGGTTTGTTTATGCATCTGTAAACGTTTGTGAGAACCCAACTCAGGCACTGAGGTGAGATCGGTGGTTCAATTCCCCTGTCGTGTCCAACAATGCTGGCAAAAGACCCTGAAACCTCCTTAATGTGTGTGTTATGTTGCTCTGGGTGAATTTAATTAATGAGAAGAACACTATTATTACATTGTGTGTGTGTGTGTGTGTGTGTGTGTGTGTGTGTGTGTGTGTGTGTGTGTGTGTGTGTGTGTGTGTGTGTGTGTGTGTGTGTGTGTGTGTGTGTGTGTGTGTGTGATGTGAATGTGTTATCATTCTCACACATCTCCCCTCTGGCCCACCCTGCTTGTACAAAAAAATATGTTTTGTTCACGCCGGATTCAGCAGCACAATTATCACGGCGGCCTTTTCGGTCTCGGCTCTTTAGGCCGAGGGACGGAGCATGAAATGAATCCTGCGGCCGGCGGCCCGGGCCAGCTGGATTTAGGCTGTGCCACAATAACTGGGGCCGGTGCCAGGACACTTATTTGCTCTCGCTATGAAGTTGTTTCTCTTGGTATTTAATATGTACCGGTGGCGTTAACTTTGGGTTGTTGTGTCTCCGGGCCTTAGCCGTCAATATGTCTGCATTTCAATATTCAATATACTTGGTTCATGCTCAGTTAATAAAAGTAGTTTTGCAAGCTTTCACAAAAAAAAGACAAAGCATGGGAGAGGTCAAAGGGCATTGGAAGCTATAAGCTATTATCTATCAGCTATCAGCCATAAGTTATTATCTATCAGTTATTATCTATTATCTATCAGTTATTATCTATTATCTATCAGTTATCAGCTATTATCTATCAGCTATCAGCCATAAGTTATTATCTATCAGTTATTATCTATTATCTATCAGCTATCAGCTATTATCTATCAGTTATCAGCCATAAATTATTATCTATCAGTTATTATCTATTATCTATCAGTTATCAGCCATAAGTTATTATCTATCAGTTATTATCTATTATCTATCAGTTATCAGCCATAAGTTATTATCTATCAGTTATTATCTATTATCTATCAGCTATTATCTATCAGCTATCAGCCATAAGTTATTATCTATCAGTTATTATCTATTATCTATCAGCTATTATCTATCAGCTATCAGCCATAAGTTATTATCTATCAGTTATTATCTATTATCTATCAGTTATCAGCTATTATTTATCAGTTATCAGCTATTATCTATCAGTTATCAGCTATTATCTATCACACCTGGCGGGTATCTGCTGAGCTCATCTTTCTAGATATGTGTCTTGTTTTTATCAGTGAAAAATATAAAAATATGCACATGAGCACATGTTGACTCTTGGGATATTGCTATAGATAATAGGCCATCAGGACGCCTCGTGACTGCTGATGTTTTTCTTTTTATGATTGATAAGAATCCGAAATCTACCCAAAAACCTGAAAGAATATAAACTAAACGTACCCGCAGGGTTCAGTGTGAACATCTTGTTTTGTCATTTTGCAAAAATTGTGAAACAATGGGAACGTAACAGTGCAAATATTATTTTACACACATTTGAATATCATGCATCTGTGGATAGAGCATTGAAAAAACTCATATTTGTTCACGACAAACATCAAATGGAAGATACACCACCGTGTATTAATAGGGCCAGAGATAAGACTCGTCCAAGTCCACGGGGTCCATCTAGGCAGCAGGTGCTGCTCATCGCTCAGCAGGTACGTGCACACACACATCATCACCCCAAACACAGGTCTAAGTCCTTTCTCACAAAGAGCAAAGTGTAAACAGGCCTGTCTCTTTAGTCCAGGAGCCCAACATAAAAGGCAGTTTGCTGGATTCTGAGGCTGCTTCGGGATAGCCGGGTCGCCTATTGACACAGCTGCGGGGGCCCCACCTTCTGCCCGTAAAGAAAAGAGGCTCCCAATGGAAGCCTGCATACACCGCAATCTGTTATTTCGAAGGTAAGAAAAAAAGAAAATCCAAGCGGGTGGAAGACATTCTGAAGAAGCCAGACAAAAAGCCCAACGAGCCTTTTATAAGCCAGTGATGAGCCAAAGCTTTTTGGAAGCAGAAATGTAGGATTATCTGTGTACACGGGCATGCCTGCACACATGTACGCATACATACTGGTGTGTACAGTACGTGTGTGTGTGTGTTTTTTGTATTATGCGTGTGGGAGCTTTGTGTGCACTGTCACTCTCCAGCTGTTGCAGGGAAAGTGCCGCTGCCTTTGGAAGAAAGAGAGAGAAAAGAAAAAAGAAGCGCCACACGATGACAAGTTCCATTCTGCGGAGCACAAAGAGCCACCGATAGAAAAGACGTATTTATAGAGAACTCCTGGCGGACGACCCAGCTTTGTGTTTTGTGATGGAACACATGTGGATGAGGGAAATCGTCCCGTAATTACACCCCGATAGGCATCTGACCTCTCATTATGTGGACGTGTGAAAGAGGGCGATTCGGCGAGTGCTCCTTATCAAGAAAGGAAAAAGGAAAAGGGGTTTGAATCAAGTGCACATCAATCAGTGGGTGATTTGAAGGACACACACATTCATTGGAGTGCATCTCTGCACACACGGCATTGATTTTGAAACGCAAAGAAACTCTGGGACCTTGACCTTTACTGACAGCGCTAATGTGATGTCCACATGACGAAAACACGTCTTCTTTGTTCCCTGTGTCGGGCTTCCATCCACAGTAAGTGGGTGTTTTCCACCAGAGAAAATAAAGACAGTGGAGACAGTAGATTTAAACCTGCATTCCTTCTAATGGCCACCAGGGGGCGACTCCCGGAGAAAATGACCCGACTTCTCACTTGATTTATCTCCGTAAACATCGTAACCATTAGTTTATGGTCTGAATAGCTAGTTTAAAGTCTCCTTAAACACAGCATGATGTTAATTTCATAAAATTATGCTCCCATTTATAGTAAAATATATGATAAAGCAGGGTAGGCTAACAACGATTGGTTGACCAGACATAGTGCTTCTGATACGTCGGTGTCGAAGAAACTATGTGACCTTAACTTTTACTGACAGTGGCAATGAGATGTCCACACGACGTCGATGCATTTGAAAACACGTCTTCTTTGTTTCCTGTGTTGGGCTTCCATCCGCCGTAAATGGATGTTTTCCACCAGAGAAAATAGAGCCAGCGGAGACAGTAGATTTAAACCTGCATTCTTTCTAATGACCATTAGGGGACGACTCCCAGAGACAATTACCCTACTTGATTTATTACCTCCGTAAACATCGTAAACATGAGTTTATGCATCTGAATAGCTGGTTTAAAGTCTCCTTCAAAAGAGAATGATTTTAATTTCATAAAATTATGCTCCCATTTAGAGTAAAATATATGATGAAGCAGGGTACGCTTCAGGGCGGGGCTAGCAGACAATTGGCTGACCAGAGTGCCTGAGATAGGTCGGTGTCATCACTGTGATTGTGTCATCAGAGATCCAAAACATTGCAAGACATCACAGAGTCAGAGGAGACACCACAAATCAGTAACCAGACATATTTGTCTCAACAGCCCGGGCCTTGATGACACCAAGCCACATGAAAGAGGAGAGCAAACGGGTTCCAAAAGGGGGCCCTGAGGATTCTTTTCATTGTAAACAAACAAAAGGCATCACAACACATAGTGTGTATCCTTCAGGGCTTGACGAACGTGTTTCTTCCCCATGAAGCATTGTGGGACATTTTAAAACCTTCGTTGTTTACGTCTATGTTGATGTTGCGGCATACCTCTTCTTGCCTGTATTTACTGGCACATTGATGTGTTTCTTGCTTCATTACCGCCACTTTGATATCAGTGGAACGGCGTGAAAGCATTGGCAGGAATATGTATATATACGTGTTAACCCTTTATAGGGCACTCATTTAAATACTTTGAAACTCAAAATGTCAACACTACAGTGCTATTGGTGGACACCAAAATACTGTTTGACTGAAAAATAATATTGTTTTTAGGTAGAAAATCAACATCAGTGAAGTGCCCATATATGGTTACTTGCCCGATAAAGGGTTGAACTGCAACGAATCGACGCTTTCCCCACGTCGTCCCTTCGTAATCCCTCTCAAACCTCCAAACGCTTTGAAAATCATTCTCGGATTCCTGAGTTCTTTTTTTCCCTTCTCCACGCCACAAAGACCAAGTGGGATGGACTCACGAAGCCATCCCAGGACAACTGGAGGAAGTCTCTAACTGTAGCGGCTGAGGGCGGTTGGAGACTGAGCAAGAATGTTTCATCTGTCTTTGAAACTTTTTCGCTATTGTCTGTGAAGAAGAAAAAACGATTGAAAAGAAACCTCCTCATGTGGGTTTGTTTTTTTCCGCTCGACCCGACTCGCACTGAACCGCGACTCCTAAAACCGCCACGGAAAATCTAAACCGCGACCGTTGCACCCCCCTCCCCCCTTACTATTGGAACTGTTCAGTCAACACCCGTGCTGTGAAGTGCATCACTGTGGGTTTGATGTAGTGAGGCTGGAAACGATGCAGAGACTTCTGGGTATAGGCCGGGGCGAGCGGCGCCCCTGGGCGGAGTCCGGCGGACACCAGGACCACGACATCACCAGCGGGTCCAACAGTAAACATGAGACCCTCAGAGCCGCTCTGGCTTTCAGAGCCGGGTGTCAGTATTTGGTCCCATTCCTTGTGGTCGGGGCTGACGCATTCAGCCAGAGTTGGATTTGTACTGCAACCCTCCACAGGCCGACTAACAAACACGCTCTACATGCACCGAAAACCCATTCCACGAGCAAATACAATTCTTTATAATCTCATTGCCCGAAAAAAAAACACAAGCCGTTCTGTAAAAGCACCGCGGTGGCAGAGACCAGACTCTTTGTGAGCTGAACAAAAGGTGTTTCAGTGCAGCAGTTGAAGGGAAATTCCATCTCCGTTGGTAAAAAATGTACAATGCAAAAGATCCAGGCGGCACCGACGTCTCAATGTGAGTCCGTGTGAGGCGTCAAAAATATAACAAACGATCGGAAAAAAAAAACATTGAAATAAGACGGAGACGTTCTGTTCTCCGTTCTACTCAGTTCAACATGCTCAGAAATATACTTTCACTTGTTATCAAGGTTAGTCCAGTTTATCTTTTGGAGCTTTTACCGTGTTCATCAAATGCACGTTAGATCATATAACATACAAATTATAACCCCCCCCCCCCCCACACACACACACACACACACACACCCTTTCCCTCTGGTACATTTGAATTTAATTTCAGATTGGTATCCGGTTTGCCCACAGGACCGCCGAGGATTCATCATATCAGATAGAGCGCTGTGTGTGTGTGTGTGTGTGTGTGTGTGTGTGTGTGTGTGTGTGTGTGTGTGTGTGTGTGCCTGAGACCCAGGTATATGCGTGCAGCATGACACTTTGAGACGGGATAATTAGCAGCAATTTATCCGACTTTCAAAAAATCGTAATCTCGCCCCCGGAGATAATTCGTGCCCACAAAGCCGCATCAAAGCTCTCGGCCTCTTGTTCCCATCTCGGCGGCTTTAACAGAGAGCCATCCAGAGGGCCCCCAGAGCGGCCCCGGCTTCACCTCTCCTCAACCCGGGGGCCTCGGTGCACGCCCTCTGGGGACGGATGCCCAACAGAGATGGGGCCCTCTCTCTGGTAGCGGCGGCGGCCCGAGTCTCTGTGAGTCACGGAAGATCCGATGGCTTTTTTTTTTTTCAATGAGGTTTTAAGTTGCCAGGTGCATAAGTCTGTATAGGTGTGTTTTTGCTGCATGTGTACTTTGCACCGAGGAATGTGTGTGTGTGTGTGTGTTTACCAGCGTGTGAACCCGCGTATTCCTTCAAATCATGTACACCTGTGGGAACAAGTGTGTGTGTGTGTGCTTTTCTTGTGTAGGTGCTGATTGTGTACATACACGTCTAAAGAGAGGCGGTAAAGGCGGCTCCCGCTCGCGTTGAGAGACGGAGAAAATCTCAACTTGAAAGCTGGAGTCTGATTGTCTCAACAGGTGAAAGTGACGCTGTGTGTACGGAGACCGTCAGCCATCCGGGTTTAACTCGCCCGTGTCGGCCCACAGCGAGAGTCGGAACTGTGCGAGCGCCGCTGCTCATCGGTCTTCTTTTTAGGGAAGCGGCAGGTGCTCGCGGCTAAACGACACGATATTTTTGTCAGCTCCAAAATGAACCGTGAAAATAAAGCTGAAGGTCGGATTACGTGTGGAAAGGTCGGCTCGATTGCCAGAGAAATCAGCGGGTGGTCAATATGTTGGTCGCTGTGAAGGAGAGGTAGATTTTGGTGAATTTGGACATTTAGGGAACAAGAGAGAACCCTCGAGGCATCGCATACATTTTTTCTTCTTCTTCTAATTAGGTCATCGTCGTTGACCCCGGACCAGTCTGGTTTGACGTGGTGGGATATGACTAAACATCTCAAAATATGATGTGAAATATAGCGCTCCGGGGGTCAGGTCAGTCTCAATAATTGCAAATGCACACAGAGAGACTCACAGATGCAAACACAAAGATTCTTAAATGCGCAAAGAACAATTCACAAATATATTGGATTTACAAACGCACAGAGAAGGAATTACAAATAAATTATATCGTAATAATAAGCATATGCTTCTAAAATATTATCTGTCACTACAAGCATTTCACAGCCAGTTGTTGATGTTGGGTTTTGGTTGCTCTGGTTCCTATATTTGTTTTGGGAAAGGCTGTAATGTGTATCCTCACCATGTGGCTGTCTGATATGTTATCCTTTCACTCCTTATTTGTAAGGTATATTGTACTTTAAGTCTTGTTTTGTAATTTCTACAAATAAATCATATATTTAAAAAATTATACTCACAAATGTGCACAGAACAATTCACAAATATATTAAATTTGACAAATATACACAGAAGAATTTACAAATAAATTTGACTTACAAATGCACGCAGAATAATTCACAAATATATTGTATTTACAAATGCACAAAGAAGGGATTTGCAAATACATTCCAATGCACACATAAATAAATTACTATTTGTTTGTTTTTGGATCGCTACACATTTGTTTGTGGGTTTTTGAGACTCCCTTGCCGTGGCGCGATTCGCAAAAGTGTTTTCTTCAGCATATACCTATCTGTAGCCAATCAGATGTCGCCCTCATTTAGAAAATATGATCACATGGGAAATATAGCGCAGATGAAAGTGCACCGTGAGCTGCAAATAACATCCGTATTTGACTTTTTAAGACGCACAAAGGACGAGCTGTGTGCTCCAAATCTCAAATAACGGCAGCTTGTGAGAATGAAGGCCTCGTCTCACTGCGACCCGACGACCAGCCCGTGGTCAGGGCCCCGAGTATCCGCTCCTCGAACGTCCACCGGCATAGAGCGAGGGCCCCGGAAGAAAAGAAAAACAATCCCGCGTCTATGTCAGCTCGAGTGTTTGATTTTGGCCGAATGTAAACGAGCCCATTGTGAGAGGAGAACACGGAGAGAGCCACGAGAATAAACCTGACACAGAAAGAAGCCCTGGAGTTAGAACGGGCCACCGGACAGAACCGCACCGCAGCAGGACGCACGCCGTGTGTGTGTGTGTGTGTGTGTGTGTGTGTGTGTGTGTGTGTGTGTGTGTGTGTGTGTGTGTGTGTGTGTGTGTGTGTGTGTGTGTGTGTGTGTGTGTGTGGTGGTTCCTGCTAACATATGTAGGTGGTGTGGTCGGAGATATGTAGAGATCAGAGAGAGAGAGAGAGAGAGAGAGAGAGAGAGAGAGAGAGGTAGAGGTAGAGAGAGAGGTAGAGGTAGAGGTAGAGGTAGAGAGAGGTAGAGAGAGAGAGAGAGGTAGAGAGGTAGAGAGAGAGAGAGAGAGAGGTAGAGAGAGAGAGGTAGAGAGAGAGGTAGAGAGAGAGAGAGAGAGAAGTAGAGGTAGGTATAGAGAGAGGTAGAGGTAGAGAGAGGTAGAGAGAGAGAGAGAGAGAGAGAGAGAGAGGTAGAGGTAGAGAGAGAGGTAGAGGTAGAGAGAGAGGTAGAGGTAGAGAGAGAGAGAGAGGTAGAGAGAGAGAGAGGTAAGTAGAGGTAGGTAGAGAGAGCGAGAGGAGAGAGGTAGAGAGGTAGAGAGAGGTAGGTAGAGAGGTAGAGAGAGGTAGAGATAGAGAGAGGAGAAAGAGGAGCGAGAGAGAGGAGAGAGAGAGGTAGAGGAGAGAGGAGAGAGGTAGAAGAGAGAGAGAGAGAGAGAGAGAGAGAGAGAGGTAGAGAGAAGCAGAGAGAGAGGTAGAGAGAGGTAGAGAGAGGTAGAGAGAGAGAGAGGGGTAGAGAGAGGTAGAGGTAGAGAGAGGGAGAGGTAGAGAGAGAGAGAGGTAGAGAGAGGTAGAGAGGTAGAGAGAGAGAGAGAGAGAGAGAGGTAGAGGTAGAGAGAGGTAGAGAGAGTGGAGAGGTAGAGAGAGAGAGAGAGGTAGAGGTAGAGAGAGGTAGAGAGAGAGGTAGAGAGAGGTCTGAGAGAGGAGAGGAGAGAGGGTCTGAGGTAGAGAGGTAGAGGTAGAGAGAGAGAGAGGTAGAGAGAGAGAGGTAGAGGTAGGTATAGAGAGAGGTAGAGAGAGGTAGAGAGAGAGGTAGAGAGAGAGGTAGAGAGAGAGGTAGGGAGAGGTAGAGGTAGAGAGAGAGAGGTAGAGGTAGAGAGAGAGGTAGAGGTAGAGAGAGAGAGAGAGAGAGGTAGAGGTAGAGAGAGAGAGAGGTAGAGGTAGAGAGAGATAGACAGAGAGAGAGAGAGAGATGGCAGCATTATAATATCCAGAGAACCCTTCTGGTGGTTCAGCATGTTTAATTTAGCCAATTAGCTAAAAACCATGAGTCAAAGCTGGATTAATATAATTGTGGTTTGGGGGGGGGGGGGGCTTGTTCGGGGGCAGAAGAACACCAGAAGCTGACGGGCACACCGCCATACGCCACGCTACGTTACTGTATATTGTCATGACTAATATCATGTGATCAATTATCTGGCCTTCATCCAGAGTGATATAACGCTCACTCTGCTAAAGAGTGAGTCATGGTCGCACACTGTGGGGACTATCCTCAATCAAATGAGGCAATTGCTAGCAAGACGCCAACGCGATGTGACGACTCCCACGTGAGTTCATCTCGTTGCGTGACTCCTCTCATGTTACACGCGTTCATTTGACGCATTAATTAAAATGTAAAGACAATAATAATTAATCCGTTATCCTCAATTGAATTATCAATTGCTAATTAAAGGTTGAGTTATTAATGACCCGGTGTCTCTGTAATGGCTGTCTGGCACATTGTCTTCTTGTAGAACTCTCTGAGAACATGTTAGAAATACTTCAAAAGATTTTTTTTTTTTACCTGTTTTGAAGGAACGGAAAAATATTTCGATCAGAAATGGATCATCGGATTTATTTATTTTTTCAACGTAGCCTTGAGCTGATTTTTTTTAATTTAATGATTCACATTTCTTTTGGAAAAAACCTGCACTTTCTAATCCTTTCAAACCCCAACTATGAGTGCACATGAAAGACCTCCTTTGGGGGTTATTTTAACGAATGAATAACTACAGCTGCTGAGTTACATTTTAATGAGACAGCCACATTGACATGAACCTTTGCTCATGTTATTCATTTTCTCGGCTCGGTCTCCTGACAACAGGCAAATATAGCCTGAGAATGCAATGCTGTACGACAGGTGACGTGGATGTCAGAGTGTCCTTGAATGCACCGGCGACGAGAGTTTTCACAACTGGGATTTTACACCCAGCAGATAAAAGTAAATACAACACGTCGTTCACAGCGATGAATTAATTTATCTCTAATGAGAACAAATGTCTGTCTGGAATGTAGGAAGCCGGTCTGAGAACTTGGCCCCGCATAGGGGGTACGGTCTGGACCGGTCGCCACGGCAACCGCGGTGCTGACACAGAGACCGAAGTCTATGCTTCATGTGTTAAAGCTGCATTCTCTCTACTGACCACCAGGGGGCAACTCATCTAGTTGTAGTAAGTCTATGTGTGGTGTTAAAGCTGCATTCTCTCTACTGACCACCAGGGGGCAACTCATCTGGTTGTATAGAAGTCTATGCTTTATGTGTTACAGCTGCATTCTCTCCAATGACCACCAGGGGGCAACTCATCTGGTTGTATAGAAGTCTATGCTTTATGTGTTACAGCTGCATTCTCTCTACTGACCACCAGGGGGGCAACACCACTGGTTGTATAGAAGTGTACGCTTCATGTGTTGAAGCTGCATTCCCTCTATCGACCACTAGAGGGAGACTCCTCTGGTTGTATAGAAGTCTAAGCTTCATCTGTTAAAGCTGCATTCTCTCTATTGACCACTAGGGGGTGACTCCTCTGGTTGTATAGAAGTCTATGCTTCATGTGTTAAAGCTGCATTCTCTCTGACCACCAGGGGCCAACTCATCTGGTTGTATAGAAGTCTATGCTTCATTTATTAAAGCTGACCACCAGGGGCCAACTCATCTGGTTGTATAGAAGTCTATGCTTCATGTGTTAAAGCTGCATTCTCTCTATTGACCACTAGGTGGCGACTCCTCCGGTTGTATAGAAGTCTATATAAAATGACTCTCCTCCTCTCTTGATTAATTCCCTCAGTCAACATGAGTTACGGGGACATATTGAGACAACAAATAACCGAACCTGCCTTTCTTTTGACGACAGGAAAAGAAACTGTGGATAAAACAAGTTAACGCCGGTAGAATATGCAAATTCCACAGCGAAGGGCCCGACCAGGCCAGTGGCAACAATGTGAAACGGTGCAAAATGTGTGTCCCTTTATGTGGTTTCAAACCGGGCAGAACCGGCGGTACCGCCCCACGACAGCGGCCACGGGTCACCGAGGGTTTCCAGCTCCGACAAATGCCAACTCACTTCTGTGGATGTGTGAGAACGAAAGGAAATTAATCGCGTCCTGCGGTAATCTCGGGGAAGAATGTGCAAATAAGCATGTGGCGCAGAGGGAGGGAAGGTCATATCTGTGTTTCACACACACACACACACACACACACACACACACACGCACGCACGCACACACACACACACACATGCAAACATATACTGTACGGAAAATAAAAATAAACATTCCAACACCTGCCTGATCTTCGGTGTGGCAGCTCGTCTCCCAGCAAGCTTCTTTATTTATCAGCAGAAGCCGAAGTGATAAGCCCACAGCTGCTCCCCCAGCACCTCGGAACACACACACACACACACACACGCGCACACACACACACACACACAATCACACGCACGCACACGCACACACACACACACACACAGTGTTTTTTCTGACAGCCATATGTTGCCCTGGCCAGAGGCGTCTTCGAAAGAAGGCCGAGGAGCGGCGGTCTGACCTTTGAGCCACTGAGGGAGAAGTTGTGCGTCCTCGTTGTGCGTCCTCATTGTGTGTCCTCGTTGTTATTCCTCGTTGTGTGTCCTTGTTTGTCCTCATTGTGTGTCCTCATTGTGTGTCCTCGTTGTTAGTCCTCGTTGTGTGTCCTCATTGTGTGTCCTCGTTGTGTGTCCTCGTTGTGTGTCCTCGTTGTGTGTCCTCATTGTGTGTCCTCGTTGTGCGTCCTCGTTGTGTGTCCTTGTTTGTCCTCATTGTTTGTCCTCATTGTGTGTCCTCATTGTGTGTCCTCATTGTGCGTCCTCGTTGTGTGTCCTTGTTTGTCCTCATTGTTTGTCCTCATTGTGTGTCCTCGTTGTGTGTCCTCGTTGTTAGTCCTCGTTGTGTGTCCTCATTGTGTGTCCTCGTTGTGCGTCCTCATTGTGTGTCCTTGTTTGTCCTCATTGTTTGTCCTCATTGTGTGTCCTCATTGTGTGTCCTCATTGTGTGTCCTCGTTGTGTGTCCTCGTTGTTAGTCCTCGTTGTGTGTCCTTGTTTGTCCTCATTGTGTGTCCTCGTTGTGCGTCCTTGTAGCACGTCCTCGTTGTGTGTCCTTGTTTGTCCTCATTGTGAGTCCTTGTTGTGTGTCCTTGTGTGTCCTCATTGTGAGTCCTCGTTGTGTGTCCTCGTTGTGTGTCCTCGTTGTGTGTCCTCGTTGTTAGTCCTCGTTGTGTGTCCTTGTTTGTCCTCATTGTGTGTCCTCGTTGTGCGTCCTTGTAGCACGTCCTTGTTGCACGTCCTCATTGTGTGTCCTTGTTTGTCCTCATTGTGAGTCCTCGTTGTGTGTCCTTGTGTGTCCTCATTGTGAGTCCTCGTTGTGTGTCCTCGTTGTGTGTCCTCGTTGTGTGTCCTTGTTTGTCCTCGTTGTGCGTCCTCGTTGTGCGTCCTTGTAGCACGTCCTTGTTGCACGTCCTCGTTGAGTGTCCTCGTTGTTAGTCCTCATTGTGTGTCCTCGTTGTGCGTCCTCATTGTGTGTCCTCATTGTTAGTCCTCGTTGTGTGTCCTTGTTTGTCCTCATTGTGTGTCCTCATTGTGTGTCCTCATTGTTAGTCCTTGTTGTGTGTCCTTGTTGCACGTCCTCGTTGTGTGTCCTTGTTGCACGTCCTCGTTGTGTGTCCTCATTGTGTGTCCTCGTTGTGTGTCCTCATTGTGTGTCCTCGTTGTTAGTCCTCGTTGTGTGTCCTTGTTTGTCCTCATTGTGTGTCCTCATTGTGTGTCCTCGTTGTGTGTCCTCATTGTTAATCCTTGTTGTGTGTCCTTGTTTGTCCTCATTGTGTGTCCTCATTGTGTGTCCTCGTTGTGCATCCTTGTGTGTCCTCATTGTGTGTCCTCATTGTGAGTCCTCGTTGTGAGTCCTCGTTGTGTGTCCTCGTTGTGTGTCCTCATTATGTGTCCTCGTTGTGTGTCCTTGTGCGTCCTCATTGTGCGTCCTCATTGTGCAGGACAGGTCTGGGACCTGGACGAAAAAGCCGTCGGTGGCTTCCGGCTCACGCCGTGGAAACATTAATCACACAGGTTATAATTAAATGTGTGTGTGTGTGTGTGTGTGGGGGGGGGGGGGGTCGATGATGATGGTTAGAAAGGAAATCTGGGACTGTATGCATGTGAAATGCAGCTGCCCAATCAACTAAGACCTTAATATTAAGCCCCGCCCTTATTATAATCCCTGAAGTATCCTAACAGGCTCCGATGGCGTCTCAAGACTCCGTTGAAGTCTTTGTCGATGGCATCCTGACATTTCCTTAGTAATGGGATCTCCACGGGGGGAGAGCGTCCCGGGGGAGGCGTGTGGCGAATGACGATGACCTTGTTTAGAGACGATGGAGCTCACACCCCGACCTGACCCCCCCCCCTCCCTGAAGAGAGATAAATAAGAAGACTGTGGTGCAGTGCACGTGCCGGTGAGTGATGATTCAAATAAAAATGAATATGGCGTAGTAATACCAGTAGGACCATTACTAACCCCATTGTTACGATTGATAGCGGCCAATTATAGGAGCCCTGCCACTCCCAGATCATTACAGAAAATACTTCATTCACATTCACCCCACAGGCTGTTACGGCCATTACACGTCACGGACATCGTCGCCCTTTTTCTCCGAATGTCAGGTTGAACTGACACGAAAAAGAAGAAATAAATCCCAATTTCTTTTTTACTTTAACTGCCGAGTCAGCATTTTCACAAATCAGTGTCACATCACGGCTCGAATTAGACTTGAAAATGTCCCGGTGTATGTACGTGACTGTATATTATGCTGTGCTGCTGGCACGGGGGGGTAAGAGAGTACTTCGTTACATTTTATTGTCTGTAGTTTTGTGCTTTATTATTGGCTATTCTCTATATGAGAATCATGTCTCTATTTGAGAATATCAAAATGCTTACCTGTGTTTTTTGTGTGTTTAATTGTCTATTCCTGTGTATTTACATTGAGAGTCAAAGTCCCTGTAAACGCACACATGGCCAATCATGAGCCCCGGAAGGCCTTGAAATGTGTTTTGGTTATAGCGGTACTTAATTTCTTGCTTCATACTTAAAATGTATGCTGTGTTGCTATAACACGATTATTATTAATATTATTATTTTATAGGAGCCGGTGATGTGTCTGCGATCCCTTACAGTGAGATTATTTCCTCATTGTTCAAGCTCCTAGTGGCAACAAGAGGTTCCTACAGGAGTGTTTCCAGTCTCAAGTAAGTACAATGACTTCATTGTACTTACTCAACAGTTATTTTATGGTTAATGGAATCACTGTCTTATTGCTATGGGAATTGTTTTACAATGTGTGTGTGTGTGTGTGTGTGTTTGTGTGTGTCATAGTGAATAATGACTTTACAGGGACTTTTTGGACTAAACTGCATGTACGCACTTATATAACATATCACAATATAATTCCTGTTGGAGCATCTTGTCGTCCTTGGGTAACAGAAAACCCAAAACATGTGTCCCCAGAAACCTTTTTGGACTTAATTACATTTTAATATAAGCCACAATATATCCCTGCAGCTACTTTTTGTAAATCTGTGCCACTGAATAATGGCCGCGTAATGACCTCATCTCATGGCCATTGCACTCCACTGCAAAAACCACTGCTCTGTCATTTGCCTCCATTGACTTCAGTGACAGCAGAAAAGTTTCTTCTTCTTCTTCTTCTTCTTCTTCTTCTTCTTCTTCTTCTTCTTCTTCTTCTTCTTCTTCTTCTAACCCACATTGTGTAAGAAAGATCAGCAGAATGAGAGGGGGAGAAAATACATATTTTTTTCCGCGCTGTGGGGAGAAGCACAAACTATTTACTCCTGCCTCCAGATGCTGTTTGAGTGTATCCTTTGATTTGCTGACCAGCGGCTTCTTCTGAAGACATTGTAATTTAAGAAATGACACAACGAGAGCAGAAATTCTTGGACGAGTCCATTTATCGCGGGATAGGGGTGTGTAGAGACGGATGAGGACAAAACACCACGTCAAAAACCAACAAATGTCCGAATCTAAATGTTTATTTTGCAACTTAAAACACGTAATGCGATAACAATGCGTCGCGGTTGCTCATTAACGGTAAAGTTAGCTAAAACACGCCGCGGTCAACACACTCGCCTCCCCCCCCATCTCGCGTTTGGTACGACCCACAGCTCCTTTTGGTCGCTCGAGCGTCGGGAACTGGAGCACAACATGTTGGAGACCGTCGCCGGGCAGTTCGACTCAGAGAGTTAACTTTTTTAAATTTAAATCCCGGTTTTGTCGCGTTATCACACACGAGAGGAGGAGGTGGAGGAGGTGGAGGAGGGTCGGCGAGAGGAGAAAAAAGAGGGGGCTGAAAAGTCAGTCATGGTTCGGAGGTTAGCGTGAAAGCCGGAGCGTCCACTTGCAACAGAACCCCGTTGATATTTAACCGTGAGGAGCAGCAGCAGCAGAAATAGAAGAAGTAGAAGAAGAAGAAGAAGAAGAAGAAGCACAAGAAGAAGCAGCAGAAGAAGAAGAAGAAGCACAGCAAGAACAAGAGGGAAAGGGAAGCCCGGGGGAACGAGAGATAAAGTGGGGTACAAGATGCAGCTGGCCGCGGTGCTGTGGGGCTCCCTGATAACTTTGCTGCTCAGCCAGAGTCCAGGTAAGAAAAAGTCCGTTTAGGAAAAAGAAGAAGAATAAAAAAATTAAATAAAACGCTTGCAAAGTGGAGTTGAAACCGCACGTGAGCGTGTTTTGAACGAGCTGAACGAAGGTGTATTTTCGCACCGCCTGTGTTTGTTAATAGTATTTTTTTTTAATTCTTATTTTTTTTTTGTGGTGGTAGTTTTTATTGCGTCCATATCGGTTCGACTCTCGCAATTCACACGGCCAGCAGCCAAGTTTCCCCCTTTATATATATATATATTTTATTAGAGTGCGTGTGGTTAAAATAGAAACTAGTGGGAAATGTCTCGAGCGGTGGTTCGTTCGTTTTTAAAAATCGTGTTTGACAACACGCAACGGCACGAGCTCCCACTCACATTTAATCGTTTTGTAAAAAAAAGTATGAGAAAAAAGATTAGACATACGGAAATGTTGCATTTAAATTTGAAATATTTTTATACTTGTTATATTATAGCTTTTTGTTTGCATGTGTATGCGTGCTGTTGGAAGTATATGGGTATTTCATTGTAGTGTTTTTTTGCTGTTGCATGCAGGTCAGGTTGTATGCACTACAATATGAGGGCTGTGTGCAGAAGCCTGGGGTCCTGTCACATCTCAACCATCAGGCATTTTCGCCCTCTGCTGTGGCTGATAAGGGGAGCAAAACCCCCAAATCCTAAATGAGTTAGAACGGGGGTCGAAGTTGTGGCATGTGTGTGTAATGGGATGTCCAGAAGCCATGTGGGAAAAGACAATGTGGGATGTTTATTTTTTTTAGTGCCCATTAATGGGGTATGAGCTGATATAAAGTTTGATACGGTGACTCTGGAAAAAAATGCACTTTACACTTTTCCCTGTTGTGCAAATGATCCATCAGCTTGAAACACAGCGTGTGTGTGTGTGTGTGTGTGTGTGTGTGTGTGCACGTGGATGCACCCTTTTTAATTTCTCAGTTCTTCCATTTTTAAACCAAAAGAAATCCAAGCGTGCCGCTCTCGACTGTGATTGTTCAGGTGAACTGAGGCTGTTTATCTATGATAACCTGCATCCTGCCCCCACCCCCCATCCCGCCCCCCGGCAGCACTTATAAAAGGTCTGAGTGATTTCCCCCCCCCCCATCCCATCCCTCCCTCTATGTTTTCTCTTAAAGCCTTGTATTTACAACATGTTAGAACAGCCGCTGGAATGCAAAGACCCGACGTAAGCTATTTCTAAACACACACAGTTGTGCGCACGCACACGCACACACGGGAGCCGTGCACTCTGACACGGCACAAAAGGATTTACGCCTGACGGGCTCGTAGAAACGTCTGTAATTGGCCGGTTGGACCTAAAAGCAGAAAGAAAGATGTTGCTCTAGTTGTGACGACTCCTAAATGTCGCCGGGAGACCGTCTCCCCGAAATGTCAGCCAGATAGGATTCATTATCCAATTGAAAACAAAGCCCTCCTCCTCCCTCCCCCCTTTTTCAATGATCCACGTCCTATTTATAGTTGGTTCTTTCATCCTTCCAGATATAGTTATCAACACCCGCCCCCCCCCTCTTTATCTGAGCGGGGTGATCGTGTGATTCCAGATTTTTAAATCTGGAATGGCGTTTTAAACCCTCATGCGACAGTGACATGCAGACTCGCACTAATTACATTATTTTAGGGCCGGTGGCTCTTAAAGACGGGATCTCATGCCACAGCTATCCAGTGGTTTGGGGGGAGGGGGGGGGGGCTCCAGGCGGCATGGCGTCCCCACATGGATGCATGTATTATCTCTCTGAGCGTTGGATCTGATGTTCAAAGACAAACATTCCAGTGGGTCAAGAAACGTTTTATCACAACCGTTCGGCCGAGCGACGCCGCGCTCCTCCTCCGACGCATCCGCTGTTCATTCTCTCGACTCTGTCGTATTATGCGAAATAAATTATCCAGACGTTTATATGATGGGTTCACGGAAAGAGGATTTAAGTTGTAAAGGCTGTCATGACTAAGCCGTCTACTGTGAATGGCATTAAAAAGACCAGCCGGCGGGCGCAGCTGACAGTAGATGACAAAGGGCTACGATTTATCACTGTGTGTGTGTTTGAAAGAGTCCTGTGTGTGTGTGTCTGAGGTCAAGATGCTTTCTCAGCTCAGTGTAGTGGCCTTGCAGTAATAGGCCGAGTTGGTTTAATGGCGTTTTGGGGAGTGTGCTATACGGTTTAATGATGCCGCCCGGGGACAGGGTGACGGCTCACCGCTCACTTACACTCGTTTTCTGATCGGCCATCAATTGGACGCGCAGGTCAAGTCCGAACCTCTGGTGTCATTACCCCCCCGATGGCGTCGCTGCACTTCCAGTAAAGCATGATGAATCCCCCCAAAAAGCCCAATGGAGATTGAGGATGGCGGGACATATATTTAACTCGCACGGTGATCTTTCTTCTTGGCAACTGTCCAAAAAAACCGCCTTCCTCGAGTGGGGAGGAAAAGCAAGCGGATGTTGACAGGGAAATACAAAAAAAAGAGGTGGGCTGCAATTATTTACATCATTAAAACATTCCCATCGCAGTTTCCCAGAACTCAAGGCTGCTGCTGGTTTGTTAGAAGACCCAAACAACAATAAAGGTGTTAAAATGCAACTTTAAAAATGCTTTAAAGCGAACAAAAGAAGTGCCCGCTCTCATTTGAGATGCTGAAAGTTTTCTAAAAGGCCGTTGAGGGATTAGAGGGCGCCTTTTTTAGCACGCTTGTGATGTAAAACGTGAACCTTCGGGGGGGTAACAGCGTAAATGTCACGTTTTAATGAGCTGTTTTAATGTTGACTGGGCCGCCGTCTAGTAATAACATCCAATTAATCTCAAGAGACATTAAAAAAGCCTCTTTTGTTTAATGAAGCAACGCGTTTGTAAACTCGGGTGTCACTCGGGAACCTTTTGTGTGTATCGGAACACTTCAAAACCAAAGTCAGCGATGGAGATCTTCATCCTGCAAAAGTAATTTTGAGAGAAACTTCCCTTTTTTGATCGTCTAGAACACAGGTGTCAAACACGAGGCCCGCGGGCCAAATCCGGCCCTCCGCATCATTTTATGTGGCCCTTGACCGCTTAACTTAAAGAAATTGAAGCAACATTTCCCATGCTTTTATTTTGAAGGTTTCAAATAAAATGGATTTATGTTGTAATATTAGAGACATTTTCTTCTCTACAATATGTCTACACTCAAATAAATAATAATCAAATGCAAAGAGAGTTATTTAACATTATGTTTGAGGAGCTTCTAAAGAGTTTCCGGCCCTTTAAGAGGGCGGCCATGATGCTGCTGTGGCCCACGGTGAAAATAAGTTTGACACCCCTGGTCTCGAAGAAGAAGGTAAAGGATAGAAGTTGGGGGAAGTTGGGTCTCTGGTTGGGCACGTTGCTGCCGCCCTTTGTTTGCCCTTCCCTGCCACCTGTTAGCTCCTCCTCTAATATGTTAGCCCCCCTGACATCCTCCTCCTCCTCCTGCCTTTTTTTCGCAACAAACCGGCAGGTGTTTTTTTTGCGTACCCAGCATGCATTGCAACGTTAAATGATGAAGTTGTCTCGCAAAAAAGCAAATCGCTCCAGCGGCCCATTTGATGAAGTGCCCTCGGAGTAATTGCGTCGGTATTAACGGGGTTGCGCTGTTGATATTGCCGAATAACTCAGCCTGCAGACAGATTTATTGCTCGCCGCGGGTTGTTTTTGGGCCAAAATTCCGCTCTGCGGGCGACGCTAACTTTTTTTTCCCTCTACCCCGACAGAGAGGGGCTTGTTTCTGGAGGACGTGGCCCCGGCTCACGGGCCTCTGTGGAACGGGACTCCTTTGTCTGCGCTCCTGGCGGCGTTTGATTGTTTTGGCATGTACGCTCACCTTCCACTGGTGACGCTCTGGCCGAGGCTAAAGCGTGGGGGGGGGGTTGAGAGTTTCATTAACGGACGTGAGAGCCGAGCTGCCGTGTTTGGATGGGCGTATAGGGGTTTGTGTTGGTGTCTGGTTCGGTCGGTGTCACCCGACACCCCCACTGTGCTTTGTGTGTCTCTGCTGAGGGGATGGAGTTGCACCTCCGAGGTAGCTGTGGAGGTAACCCTCCGATCACCTGATTCGTAGCCCCCTCCCCCCTCCAACATTCCCATGTGGGCGAATGTCCCCCCCCCCCCCCCCTGTACGAGAGACCCCCAGGCGGGCTTACGTCTTCGTGGGTCGTTTCTGATTTCAGAACCCGATGCCACGGCCCCCGGGGGCCCCTTTCAATTATGTTCGCAGCTCAAATATACGTCGTAGATGTCCGCTTTTGAGCGCAAACAAACAAACAAACTCGACCCTCGACGGGTCCCACGAGGTGGAAAAACTCTGTTTTTATTCTGTCGTACTGCCGCGGTCACACAGAGAGATCGCCACCCACGTGGGTTTGTTTTAGTTAAGTGGCTTGATGTTTGAGGGGAATTGTGTGAGTGCAGTTGAGCTCGTTGATGTTTGACCCCGCCCCCCAAAAATAAAAACACGCCAAAAGAATTGAGATCCATTTTAACATCTGGCACAGGGACGGCCGATGAAGATGAGCCGTCCAAGACGAGCCCGTTGGTGTTTTATCTGACGAGCAGCTGTGGGTCACAAGGCAGCGTTGGCTTGGTGGTCTGACACCCCCCCCCCCTCCTGAACACATGGCAGAGTGACCTTGAGCAAGACACTAAACCCCAAATTGCTCCCAATTGGTCATCGGTGTGTGGGTGTGACCGGGAGACGGCGTGCCGCGTGGACTCGGTCCATTCACGTCTGCAGCTGGTCACAGCAGCCATTTTTTCACAAACATCTCGGAAAGGTTTCTTTCTGAAATCCTCAGGGAGCACAAATAACTTCCCCAAATGCCCCGTCACGTCACGTCACGTCACGTCACGTCACCGGTTCAGCGTCACGAGGGACGTTCGTCGTTTCTTTTCTTTCCAGGCCGTGTAGCGTGCGAGTTCCTCGGGGGCTGCAGATTATTGGAGAGCGACTGTAATGAACTGTGGTTGTCCGTCTCAGCGGGGGTCGGCTGTGGAGGACAGACGGATGAGCAGAGCTGGAGACGCTGTCTGAGCACAACAGGGGGGGGGGGGGCACACACTCTTACAGATCCATAGTAATTCATCTGTTTACCCCTCTCACTCTCACTCTCTCTCTCTCACTATCTCACTCTATCTCACTCACTCATCTCTCTCTCTCACTCTCTCTCACTCTATCTCACTCTCTCTCACTCACTCATCTCTCTCTCACTCTCTCTCTCACTCACTCATCTCTCTCTCACTCATCTCTCTCACTCACTCATCTCTCTCTCTCATTCTCTCTCACTCTATCTCACTCTCTCTCACTCACTCATCTCTCTCACTCACTCATCTCTCTCTCTCATTCTCTCTCACTCTATCTCTCTCTCTCTCACTCATCTCTCTCACTCTATCTCACTCTCTCTCACTCACTCATCTCTCTCACTCTATCTCACTCTCTCTCACTCACTCATCTCTCTCTCACTCTATCTCACTCTCTCTCACTCACTCATCTCTCTCACTCTATCTCACTCTCTCTCACTCACTCAACTCTCTTACTCACTCATCTCACTCTCTCTCACTCACTCATCTCTCTCACTCACTCATCTCTCTCTCTCTCTCACTCTCTCTCACTCACTCAACTCTCTCTCTCACTCTCTCACTCTCTCTCTCTCACTCTCTCTCACTCATCTCTCTCACTCACTCACTCATCTCTCTCACTCTCTCTCACTCTCTTGCCGTGACGTAGGGGGGAAGAGTGTCTGAAGAGATGCTGGTTAGACAAGCGCCATGGTTGTTTTTTTTGGGGCGGGGGGTGAAACAAACTGACCTTGCAGTGGTTGTAAAAGATGTGAGTGGTGATGGAATGGCAAACAACAACAACAACAACAAGGTCACGCCCACAAAGCGTGGTTAGCGAGGCGGGTTCTGGGGAACGTTTTGGCTTTGAGACATCGGCGTGACGTGATTGCGACATTTGGTGGATTATTTTCCTAAAGTAAATAAAATGAAGCCATTTATTCTCGAGTGTTGTCTCGTAACGACAGCAAGAAGCCGTTAACCTGCTGCGGGAGTTTGCGAAGCCGTATTTCTCGGCGTGTCTCATGGCCGTAACTGCACAGAAGGCCAAACATATGGTTTGGGGATCACTTTTGTCTCAGAAACATCGGAAACAGTTTTTTCAGCGCAGGACAGTCGTCCCCTTTGTCGTGTTTTTTGGGGTAATGAATGGCGGCTTTATGTCCGATATAGACGGCGATTAATCATCAATATCCCTCCATTGGGCGAGCGTCGCTCAACGACGGGTACAACCTGTTTTTATGTTTGTTCTTGTTGCAGCAGTTATGGGATGTGCTGTACAAATATGTCATCTTACTAGTTTGTGTAAGAAACAAAAGGATATGTACATATTAAAAACATTTCTATTAAATCAAAAAAAATATTGCCGGCACGTTTGAAACTTAAATAACATTTAACCTGTATTCAAAAATTCTAATTATACTTATTTAGGCTTACAGTATATGAGCAATTGTCAAAAAGATGGCAATAAGAAGACTATAAGACAGAAGTCTACAGATTAAACGTGTTTTATTAGATTATTTTTTAACAGACAATCATATTGTATTCTTATTTATTTGTGGTTATTTATTGTTGTTAGATTTTTTTCAAACTACTATTAACAATTATATAACTTATTTCTTAGTTTTTTAGAATTACAAAATTATATTTATAGATTTAGTGTGTGTGTACCTACCTACAGGCAATACAGAAAAGGACACACACAACAAAAAACTAAAACTATCAAATTATCTAAATTATGGGGGCATGTTTTGCCCCTCCTGGAGATATCGGGGGCAAAATTATAATTCTTAGGGGCATTTTTGCCCTTTGTCCTCATGTATTTCCGACGCTGATCGCGATATGACGTTTTAGATTCTGTTTTCTAAACCACTACGGACTTCTAGGTTACGCAACAAGTGCTGTGACGTTACACCGGCCCTGGATCATTTACTTATTACACGCGTCTTGCGTTTTTTGGATGGGGAGAAAAACCTCCTTTTCACAAACTCACTAGAGGACCAAATGTTCATCCGCTGCTGAAAATAATAAACCCGTGCTCACTGGTGAGTATTGTTGGTTCAAGAAAACTAATAACGAAAATAACGACAGAGACGGACTGGCTTCTTTGCTAACTGGACGTGGCACCGAGGTCATGACGTGTGTGTGTGTGTGTGTGCACACACTTTCTACTACAGCTCACAAACAGCCCGCCCGCTCTGCAGAGGGGATGGCCACAATACTTTTTGTGTTAATTGATGTCAGAGCTGTGACTCCGTCTTTTGTTCCTCTGCACAATATTCATCTCACACACACACACACACACACACTCCATTAGCATTTGGCTCGTCTTCCTCAATGAAGATCTCTGCCTGTAGACTTCAAAACATTTGCAGCGAGCTCCTTTCAGCTTCATTCATAATGGTTATAATCATGGGGGGGGGGGGACCTGTCAGACGTCTCCTGTAGCAAAGCGAGTTCCAAAGAGTTTTCGACATCTCCTAAAAAAAAAAAATCATGAAATGCTCCTTCTTTGCCATTGACTCTGTCGTCGTAACCGCTTTGATAACGCTGGAGTCAAACTCACCTGAGACACTTAACCCTTGTGTTGCCTTAGGGTCATTTTGACCCGAATCAATATTACACCCTCCCCCCGCCTTTGGGTCATTTTGACCCGATTCAATGTTTCACCCTCCTGTTACCTTTATATTTACTAACATATTTTACCCTTTGGGTTCAATTTGACGCTAGCAATTAAAACCTCCAGAAAATTATTAGAATTAATATTGTTTTCCAAGTTTAAGTGTGAGGCACTTTATGTTTGTTTGTTGACTACCGAAAGAACACCGACATTAAACATTGAATGGGGTCAAATTAATCCTAAGGCGGGGGGAGGGTGTAATATTGATTCGGGTCAAAATGACCCTAAGGCAACACAAGGGTTAAATAAAGTTTGTCCTGTTTTCTTCTTTTTTAGCGACATGTTTTTTCACGTCTTTCTTCCCATTACTATTTTCCTGATCTGATCTCTCTCGCTCGTGCTCAGCGACCTTACACTCTCCCAGGTGGCTTCTGATCACCATCTCTCACCGTCCTGCCCACCCTCTCTGATCACCAGTGGTGGTCCTGCAGATGTTGGTGTGGGGGGGGGGGGCTGCAGCTGTCTCATAGCTCACCTCCAAAAGCTGCTCACCTCTCTCGACATACCCCTATGCACACACAGCCTATTCAGCCATTTGTACAGGGAACACACACACACACACACCTACCTCCCCCCCCACACACACACACACACACACAGCCTCCATCGCAAGCTTCAGATAAGATTAGTGTGCGATATGATTTGACTGCAACACACACACACACACACACATTTAACTTGGCCCTACAATAATGACAAATGAGTGAATCCTGTCGTCTCGCTGTAGTTACTTCTTTTCCAGACCCCATGTTTAGCTGACTGAGGGCGGGGGGGGGGGCGCGGCGTTGCCTTTCCCTCCCCGGGGCTCTACAACGGCGAGGGAGCACCTGCTCCGTATCCGATGTAGCCGTCCGAAACCGGCAGGAGGCCCGACGCCGCACCTGTGGGCCGAGACCGAATCTCAGACACGCTCGTAAATACCTGATTTTAATGTGTCGTCAAACCTTCCGGAGGCTTCGGTGTCCGTCAGCTGTTCGGGGCGTTTGTTTCAGCACCGACTGCAAAAACACAGATACTCGCAACCGCCGAGGATTCGAAGACGTGGCGATCGTATCGCCGTGCTCGGCATTTTGCAAAAAAATATTTGTTTACTATTGCCCCTCCCCCTTTCCAACAATCAACGACTCTTTAGTTCACGGTTGGATGCGATCATATTCGGGCTCTACACACAGTTATTCCTCTTTCTTTAGAGGCAGATCGTTTAAATTGGCACAAAAACAAATATCGTAGCTTTAAAAAAACGAAAAAAAGTATTTCTAGTGAGCCGATCGCCCGTAACTGAGGTATACGATCGCCCTACGTTCACTCTCTCACGGTAATTATCTCCCGGTGTAGCTCATCTACACACACACACATTTCCTTGGGGCACAAATGATCTCAGAGTGCCTTTGCCCTTCTAGAGTGACATCGCTCACTTTTTCATACTGACGCACAGGGATGTCACCGCGTGAGAGCTGAAACCCGAATCTCAACACACACACAAACACACACACACGCACACAAACACACAATGCTCGTCCTGAGAGGACCAGCGATTGATGCAGGTGAAGCACCTGTGTGGGGGGGGCATGTTCCTCCCCCGCCACATGTTTCTAGTGCTTCTGCTTCGTTTACATTTTCTCCTCCCCCCCCTCTTTCTTGTAACCCTCGTTTTTGTTTCTTCATCTTTTCACTGCGCCCGTACCCGACGGGCCTCGACTCGGCCCGTGATGAAGGCGCTGAGGGTCTTTAAAAAAAGAAGTATTGTACAGACAACAGAGGGCTTCGGAGCCCCCCCCCCCCCCCCCCTTTGAGGCCCGGGAGCGGGAATGGGGATGCGGCTGAAAGCGCTGCGCTCCCTAATGAACTGGAGTGGCCCATAGAAAGCCGGGGGCCTTTTCTCTCTCTCTCCACAGAAGCCAAGGAGGACAAAGTGTCAAAACAAGCCCGGCCCCTCTTCGTTCACAGGGGCTAAACGCCGCCTTTTGACTCTGTGGAGTGTGGGCATCTGAAGGGGGAGGCCGCGGGGAGAAAGGAGGGGGAGGCAGAATGTGCTTGTTAAAACAATGGCCTCTTAAATCAAGCACCCCCTCCTCGCCTCTTCTTCTCCTTAGCTCCCCCCCCCAACCCCCTCCTTGTATCGCCTCGACTTCCAATTAGACGGACTCTCGCACAAGCGCTTGAAAGCCCCGTATATCGCAGGGGCCTCAAAGGAGGGGCTTTGGAGTTGCGTCTCTGTAGCACTGTTAGTATTCAGGGGAGGGCCCCTGTTTGGGCTCTTAGAAGCACTCAATCTGCCACTGGGGAGTTGTGTGTCATCATGTCCCCTCCGTCCGTCCGCCTCTACGCTCCCTTCTTCCCTCTCGTCTGAGCCGCTCCACCCCCTCCATTCCTCGCCTCTCTCTCTCTCCGTCCAGAAAGCTCTTTCTTCTGTTTTGTGACCCCCTTCGTCGCTCCGCCATGCTTGGCTGCTTCGTGAATCGTGGGGGGGGGGAGGGAGGGCTCCGCGGGGCCCCCGGGTTGTTTCCCACCCCCCCCCCCCTTATCCACTTTTCTCAGTTGTTTAGCCGCGGGATGAAAAGCGGAGACAAATATGTCTGTGGTTCAAAGTCCATCCCGGCAATTACAGTGACTGATTAAAGAGTCGGCCCCGCGCAGGCAGCGACGTATAATACGACAACTCCCACTCCGGTGTTTCATAACGGCGCCTTTCGGCCCGATGAGGGCCGGCCCGGTCCACTGTTTACGGTGCGGTGATTGAGAGTCGGTGCCATAAAAGCGGGACGCGATAGTTTTTTTACGGCCGGGGTTTATAATGGGCCTGGCAGACGGTGTCGTTAAATGATTCCTGTGCATTAAATAGAGTTAAAAACCATTCACTGAATGGACGGGTGCCGCAATTAAGTCACTCGCGATTTCTTGCTTTTTCTTTTCTCCGTTCCACTTTCTTTTTTTTCTTCCTGGCAGGCGGTAAAACTCAAAATCTTAAGACATCGCTTGGATGGGAATTTGAGTCGAGTTGGTTTTATCGGATGCCAACTGGCTACATCGGAATTTGTCGTGATGAAAATGTCTGGCAGATTTTAAAAAAGTAGCTCTCTAATTGCGGCTGTCAAAATGACAACGTGATATGAGACACAGCCGTGAACGAAGCAGTGCATTGTGGGGGCACGGTTTAGGCTCAATTTGGTTTCTTTCGTGACAGAGAAATGTATTAATTGAAGAGATTAGATTGTGGTCCTGTAGCAACGTAGCGGACCGGTCCGGGACGTTGTGACCTCGCAGCGCCGGATCTCAGCGAGACAAACAAACGGCGTGTTGTCAGACGGTTGTTTATCTGCGTTGGTTGTACACAGATGTTTGACTCCCATTGGACTTCCCTGTCATCAACACAAACGATCCAGAATGCTGTGATTACAACAAGGGGCCGTCTCAAATGTCGGCGTAAACAGCGGTTTCGAGATTTAGATTATTTCGAATCTCGCGCTGTACTTGCTTTTATAGCTGCAGGAAAACCTTTCCCCCCAACAGATGCGTCCGATTTAATCTTTATCCAGGGTTCGTACGGTCATGGAAAACCTGGGAAAGTCATGGAATTTTAAAGTGGTCATTTCCAGGCCTGGAAAAGTCATGGAAATGTGTTATAATCACTTGTTCATATACACCGAGTTTGAAATAAGTGATATGTTTTTTAAAGAAAGACGCTCAAAATATAAGCCGGCCTACGCTCTCAATACGCACAATGTTCTACATTGTTCATGTTTATACCGAGATTTCAGTTTGGTCATGGAAATTTGCTTAAAAGTCATGGAAATCCATTGGTCCAAATGTGTAAGAACCCTGTTTATCCCAATTGTGGATTTCTGCCATTTGCGATTGATCTTTTTGTGCCATCACGTTGTGTTCAGTGCTTTAGTGAATGTCCAGTATACGGGGGCTTTCATGTCCGCTGCTCGGCCATCATTTTTCCAAAACAAATACAAAATATGTTTTTGTGGATTGTATTTCAGCGGGCATGTAGAATGTCTGAGTAGTTGGAGATTTGCTCGATGGAGGATGAAGAAATGATTGGTAGAGCGGTGCCTTTGCCTGAGGGTGCTGGTAGCCGCTCCCAGGGGCCTTGAGGCAAAACTAGAGAAACTTTAATAACAACAACAAGACTCGCAAACCACAACCAGGGGAACCATCTGCCGGGGCCGAAGTGAACTTAAGCGGGCCGCAACAATACTCTGCCGAGAGTCGGCACTAATTGGGTCAGCGTGATTTTTCCACTTTTGTTGCTCGGCGGTTGATCCGCGGGGCGTCTATTCTGAGAGGCGCCTACTTAAGTTATTGTATCGGCCATCAGGAGACTGTCCGTCGTCTCACGGCGTCCTCGTTTCCACTTGGCCCACATTTATTTTAGAGAGCGCGCTCTAAATCAAAGTCCTGGCCCAAAATGGGTTCTCTCAAAGGCTTGATCCACTTCTTTTGTTATATATATATATATATTTGTGTGTGAATACATGGCGTTTTAATGGTAGTCCTTGGACTCAAGTGTTCGCTTTCTATCACAGATGGCAGGGACGCCACAAGCTCCTTTTGGGGAGAGCTAACGACGGGCCCTCTGGATCGGGAGCAAGTCGTTCACGGGCTCTGTGGGTTTCCTGAAGCTAATCGATGCAGTGCGGCCGCATTTCTATCTGCAGGGTTCGTACGGTCATGGAAAACCTGGAAAAGTCATGGAATTTTAAAATGGTCGTTTCCAGGCCTGGAAAAGTCATGGCAAAAACTTAAATCATAAAAGTTTTGGAAAAGTCATGGAAATTTGTTTAAATCATTTACGCCGAGTTTGAAATAATTAATATTTTTTTTAAAGAAAGACGCTCAAAATATAAGCCAGCGATAGCTCTCAATACGCAACATTTTCTACAGTTTTCATGTTTAGACCGAGATTTCAGTTTGGTCATGGAAATTTGGTTTAAAGTCCTGGAAATCCATTGGTCAAAATGTGTAAGAACCCTGTATCTGTGGAACGGTGCGATGTTGGTCGCATTGGAGCATGTTGAACACCTCAATCTGCCAGCAACAACAATCTGTCGTGTCACAGAAAATGCACTCTCGCTCGGATCGGACAAAGACGGAGCGTCTCGGGCGTCGGGCCGCCCCGAGGCTCTCTCATCGGTGGCAGACGCTGAGTGTGTGTTTCTCCGAAGTTATGAAGGGGACTGGGGACAGCTTTTTTTCTGTTTTTTTTTCTTCTTTCTTTGTCCAGACCTGGTGCTGCTTACAGATCCTCTCCAGGTGTTCGCCTGGGAGGGAAAACAAAATCTGGGGCACGGCTAAATCAGAGCCAGGCCTGGACCCAGCACCGTGTGGCTGGAACAGCACACTGGGGTTGGACTGGACTATTGAAATACTAGGGTTGGACTGGACTATTGAAACACTGGGGTTGGACTGGACTATTGAAAAACTGGGGTTGGACTGGTCTATTGAAACACTCAGGCCAGTTTGCACGCTGACCAGCTTCACGATCCCTGGCAGTTTGGCGGTTTCAGTGTCCTTCATACGGCGTTTCCATGAGAGACAGACACTTTGCTGAAGTAGAAAGCGAGAGCCTGTAATGTATCTCTTAGTTCAAATCTATTGACCATCTGATAATCCAAATGAATAGAAACCCAATCAAGGAATGCATAGTTGACCTTGATAAAATCAAAGGGATTGAGATGTCGAAGTCAGATTTGATTGTGCTTATTTAAAAGGTATCTGAATGCCTGCTACCAATACAACCCAGCAACACCAGTACACAGTTGGTATATGAGATCCATCACATTGTCAGGTGGAAATTAGGTCGAAGCCCATTGAGATATGTTTCAATCCGCTCTCTCTTGCCACCCAGTGTACTGTTGGATATGTAATTGTTCCTGTTTTTTAAGGACAATTTACACCCAATGGAACTTCCCCATCCACCAGTACACTCACAAGTACCCCCCTCACAATGCCAGTCGACCTCCCCTGCTGCGGGCCTCTGTAGACGCTCGATGGATTGGCGTAACCGTGGCAGCCAATGGGTACGCAGGGACAGTGTTCATAAGACACGGGCGCTTCTGAAATTGCTGATTTAATAGGGATGCCGTGGGAGGCCGGCTTAAGAGAGCAGCGTGTGAGGCTCTAAAAGCATATTTCAAGTTGTTGTTCTTTGCCCTCCTGCAGCGGAGAAGCATTAATCTGATGTCCGCGTTCAGGCCAGAGTTTACGGTCATGGTTGGACTTAAAAGTGGATTGCTTTAAAAAAAGAAAAGAAAAGCTTATTAAATGTGTCGTTTGGGAGAGCCGAGCAGAGCGATGAGTCCCGGAGCGTGGAAGGAAAGGTCACCACTCGTGTCTCTGGAATATCAGAAGTGTCCACTTCCGAAACTTTCACACAGAGATGCATGTTTAAAACCTTGACAGGTGCCAGCAGCTTAATCTGAACCTCTTCCATGCGACATGCATTTGGATATGTTGTGTGTGTGTGTGTGTGTGTGTGTGTAAGTGAGACAGGTGCCAGGGTGCAGTCAAGTTGCCCGGCAGTTGCGGCAGTGGGCTGGTATAAAAAAGGTTCAGCTGGCGCCTGGCGCCTGCAGTGCTTTACTCTGATATGTGCCTCTGGCAGTGTGCCACACACACACACACACACCAACACCATCACCATCCAGAAACCCCTCAGCTAGAGCCGTCGATTGCAACAAATACACACTCCCAAACAATCACACACACACACACCTTCTTCGGCTGCTTTTCTACCTCCCGGCTGCCATAGCTGAAGCTGGCACCCCCCGGCAGTGATGGGGGGTGGGGGGTGCGCAGGTTCAGGTAGACACCGTCATCAGGCTGAGTGGTGCCAGCCCGTTTTATAATTGGATTTAGTTTTGGCACTCTCCCCCCCATCCCCCGTCCCCCTCAGTCGGAGAGCATTGATTTATGAGGGCGGCCTGGGAGACGCCATGTGACCGAGTCCAACACGCTTTGTTCCTGCTGTCTCTGGGCCGGGTGGTACTAAATACCTGGGCCTACACGTACTACTCATTTAGATTAGTGTGTGTGATACCTCTTTAGTGATGCTCTCTATCTGATGAGCTGATTTAATAGTGCCTTGTAAATCGGTACGCTGGTATCGGGCGGGGGGCGGGGGGGGGGGGGTTCGGCCTGAGAATTGGGATGTTTTCGAAAACCGGGCGCATTGGTCTCATCAGTCCAGCAAATGGCATTTGATAACCTCTTCGTATCAAAACTTGCTTATCGAATCTGAATCTGGTCCGATCTCATATGAACTCGATTAAGATTTGGCTTTCAACGACCTTCAAGAAACAAAAGTTCAACAAGTTGAACTCCAGACTCGATTGGCGTCCACATTCTCACCACAATCGACAATCGTTACGCATTTGCCCTTTAAAAAAAAATGGTGTTAGCTAAGTTGCTACCTGAATGTATTGTACTAATAAAAAGGGGGAGAACCCTAAATAATGATCCAAGACGTCATCGACGTTTGGCTCGGCACATTCTGGCACTTTAACTCGTAACCGGATCCAAATTGGAACCAGCTACCAGAACTCGACCCCCGTCAGCGGCGCAGTGTGTAGCTGAAGGCTGGTTACCGCAGAGGCTCTCACTTGCCCTGCACTTACTGTAAACCCCGCCTCCCCCACCCTCCCCTCTCTCAAGTGTAGGGTGTCAGCGCCCCCTCCCCCTCCTCCTCTTGCCCTCGGGGCTATTCTCGGCCGAGGAGTGTGCTCGCTACACCCCTCGCCCACGATAATCCCCCTCCCTCCCGCATCAGATGACCCGTTGACCTTCAGAGGAGGACGCCGAGGTCGCGGGACTCTCAAACACTGACCGCCTGACCGCTCGAGCGGCGTAGACTCGGCCCCCGGAATGCAAACGAAACGCTCCCGTAAGCCTCTAACGGCCCCCCCGACCTCGGGTGTGTGTGTTCATGACGAGAGGTTCCGGATAACGGGTGGAGGCTGTACCTGTCATCCACCTTTTTTTTGTTAAAGCGGTTTCTTTGAAGAGCTACTGAAGGGTGAAATGTCCTCCAGCTGGTCCAGTGCGGCGTGTGTCCGTTGGAAAGCACGTAGCATCGAGGTGGGGTCAGAGGACACCAGCTGGAATTGAGGAGCGTCTGACGTCCAGCTTGACGAGATAAGCTCCGGCTTCTGGGTGACCCACACTCGATACTTATGTTACACATCATGACCTCCAAGGTATTTTGGTGTATCACAGGGTTCGTACGGTCATGGAAAACCTGGAAAAGTCATGGCATTTTAAAATGGTCATTTCCAGGCCTGGAAAAGTCGTGGAAATGTTGTTATATTCACATGTTCATTTACGCCGAGTTTGAAGTAATTAATGTTTTTTTAAAGAAAGACGCTCAAAAACGCACAACATTTTCTAAATTGTTTTTGTTCATACCGAGATTTCAGTTTGGTCGTGGAAATTTGGTTTAAAGTCCTGGAAATCCATCGGTCAAAATGTGTAAGAACCCTGGTATCATAACTATCCTCCCGACTGATACCCCACCCCAAGCCTCCTTTGATTATTATGACAAATGCTCCTCGATTGATAGTTTGCCATAATAACTTCTTGGCTTTCATTCTCTTTGAAGAACAAAACCGTGCACAATGGCCGACATACTGTGTGGTGCACAGAGGAACTCGGGATGCCTCCAAATGGTTCCATCCTTGAAAGAAATACTCGGCCTGTCTGGAGACGCATGCTGGAGATAACGCAGAGACGATGTCCGGGCAGCGTCGGGTGCTGACCTCGTGTTCCCGATCGGTCGGACGGCTCGGGGGCTCGGCGTTCTGCAACCGAGCCGCCATTCAGTGCCGCGGCACACCGGATGACCCGGTCACTCTAACACACAACCACCGCCGACGCCACTCGAAGACAAAACACCCATGATGCACCTCCTGAGACGATCCTATTCGTTCAGGCAAAAGATAAAGTGGAGTCATGTCCTGTTTACTTGGCATCTATACGCCCGTCTATTTATTTATTTATTTGTATGCGTGTTACTCGCATAACTGAAAAATTATTAAACCGAATCGCATGACATTTGGTGGGATGATTGATTATTATCCGGGGATCATTTGAATCGATTTTGGGATCGATCGGGTCAAAGGTCAAGGTCATGAAAAGGTCAAAATCTACTTGAATCGCATGAAATTTGGTGGGATGATTGGTTATCATCCGGGGACCATTTGATTATATTTTGGGATCCATCGGGGTAAAGGTCAAGGTCATGAAAAGGTAAAAATCTTCTTTTTACCATAGCGCGGTCAATTTTTATCCAATTGGCATGCAACTAATGCCAAAATGTTCATAATTCAATGCCCAATCTTGTGATATGCGAAGGTATGTGCTCTACCGAGTGCCCATTCTAGTTTACACTTTTTTTGATGATTGATAATAACCATTTACATGGACACTGGAACCCTGATAGAGAAGATGCACTTTGTAGTAAAGTCATAAACAAGAGAGCTGATATTCATTACCTTCGCATTGAAAATGCGGAAAGTTATGTTTTGATCGCAGCGTATTTATTTATTTATTTGTATGCGTGTTATTCACCTAACTCAAAAAGTATTAAACCGAATCGCATGAAATTTGGTGGGATGATTGGTTATTTTCCGGGGACCATTTGATTAGATTTTGGGATCGATCGGGTCAAAGGTCAAGATCATGGAAAGGTCCAAATCTTCTTTTTACCATAGCACGGTCAATTTTTATCCAATTGGCATGCAACTAATGCCAAAATGTTCATAATGCAATGCCCAATCTTGTTTTATGTGAAGGTATGCGCTCTATTGAGTGCCCATTCTAGTTGACAAAGTGTTGTAGCTCATGGCTTTCTGTACCCGTCTTTGGCCTCGGCTACCACCTTTTTTTTCCGTTTATGGTTTCCTCAATCCGCTGGAAGGACTTTTGAAATTGGGCAGCGAAGGAGCCTCGACATGTCACACCCGGCAAAGCTTTTCACGTCTTCTCAGAGAGGACAATACGTCGTGATTGTAAAGTAAGAGGCCAGACATCGACTTCTCCCAGTGGAGAAAAAAACCTTCGTAAAACCAGCTTCTATTCCAAATGCAACTTGTGTTGCCGTTCGCTTGATTCGATACCGGTGGCCAGTATGTGAGAATACTCTAGAAGCCAACGAGATGGAGTCAGAGGGTCACATGGCTCGTTATTCTTCAAAAGGTCTTAAATATGCGAGAGCGCATTTTTACTTGAAGGCCGAGGAAGGAACAACAAAGGCCGCTGACGAGTGCTCGCCAAGGCCGAGCGAGACTCCCACGACATCGTCCACTACGCTTCGCATGCCGTATGGAAATTGCCGTTCTTTTTTGTTTTGTTTTTCAAGACAAATATACTGCTGCCGTTAAAAGCTGCAGCTCTGGGTTCTCCGTGCCAGCGCTGAGTCATGGACGAATTAATGGCGTTGCGCCCTGTTTACTGTGTTTACAGTGCCCTTGCCGATTTTTTTTCCATTCCTGTGGGAGAGAGAGAAGGACTTCTTATCTGTAACGCCACGGCACTTGAAAGAAAGAGAGAGAGAGGGGGAGGGAGAGGGGGAGAACATCAAAAGGAACGAGATGCTAAATATACTCCTTCCATTTTTGGCTCGACATGTGCGTCTCGATCTCGCCGTGTGGGAGTCACAACCGGGAGCTGATCCTTTCACATTTAACCCCAGCGGTTAATAATCCGGCGTTGGATTCAACCCACTGATGACACGAGCCGGGTATCCTGATACATCAGGCCCTGTTGTGCTTTAGTTATGTAACTCAGGGTAGCCATTCTTTCATTTCCTTTGATTTTACTACTGATACGATGTATACAAATGCCTCAAACGATACCAACCGCTTTAGCAACGGAAACATCCGAAATGCCAGCAGTCCAGTTGACCAATCCCTGCGGGGCTTGTCTGTTCCGGCGTTCCCCAACAGAGGACCCTTTCAAACACTCCTCGAAGTGTTCAGGCTCCACTGCTAAACCGTCATTCCCCTTCAGACTGAATCCAAATGCTTCGAGAAGAACGGCGGCTGCAGATAATCGGTAGAAATCGGGGATGAGTAACGAGAGAGGTGAAGGAGGGGGACGAGTATCACTGCCGTTAAACCAAACACTCATTCACTCGCTCCGTCTCCCGTCCAGCCACTTCATTGCTGCCTTATCCATCAGGCGCACACCCATCTCCCTCTCACACTGTTGACTTAACCGAAGGCTTATCTTGAACTATTGCCGAACACCCGTCCCTTTGTTCCGCGACCGGTCCGAGGGACGCCGGGGACAGCGCCATCGATGGAGTAGCATCAATGTTATCTGCCGTGCCGGACTTTGGATGGAACGCGCCTCCGATTTTTTTTCCAGGAATAGTTTGCAGGAGGCTTGGAGGTTTGCCAGACTCTCCCCCCCCCCCCCCCATCCCCCCGGTCCGGTCCGGTCTAGCCGCCTGGTCCTTGATGCAACCTTGACCGCACCGGAGAGATCCGCTGCGCAAACTGACGTCAAGCTCCAGATCCAGTGGGCCCAGAAACGGCCCAGACAGCAGCCTCCGTCTGATTTTTACTCGTTGGAAAACTCAAAGTCTGCCCCCGGCAGTTTCCTCCTGTTGTTTATGGACTTTCTTTGCCTCTGCCTGTAGTCCTGTCGGAGGCATGTCCCCCCCCCCCCACCCTCCCCAGCTGTGAAGGCTCAGTGCTGCCGGCAGTCGGGCCCTCAGATCTTTGGATGTTGACCTCTTCAAAACGCTCGGACACAGTCGCGGTCATTGTGCTGGTAGTTAATGATTCTGCCCCTCCATTCTCACCCTCGGTCTCCTTCAGTTCCGCCGCCTCCTGTTTGTTTTTTTATAGAGTCAGGAAATGGACGCCCCGAATGGACGTAACTTCCAGGTCAGTGGACTTGGGGGTCGATGGTCGCGGTCGGGTTGAGACGGACGCACATTGGATGACCGGCGGGCAGCTCTCCGCGGTCAGCTGACGACAAACAAACCAACGCAGCTGGCCCGTGAACATATGAAGGTGTGTTTGTTGGAACACGCGCACTCAGCTCTCCGTTTGTTCTTGCTGATCTCCTTAATGGCTTCCTCTCCTCCACCGTCTCCTCCCTCCTGCTCACTTGTTTCGTCACTCTCTCCCTCTCTTTCCATTCGCCTCATCGCTAAGCAACAATGACAGCCGTGACAGATCTGAGCTTTGGCTCACACAGTGTCACATCTGACTTTAGCCCCCCCCCCCACACACACACACACACGCTGGAGGACCAAGTGCCCTGCTGGTTTGCGGTTTATGGTGCCGAACCCCTCCTTCTAGCACCTCGAAAGGGCTCCCTGGTCAGCAGGGAAGCGTCCAGCTGGATGGAACTGTTGTGCTCCTCTCCTGAGAGCTTTGATCCCGTTGCCCTTCATCCCCCAAATCAGCCCTGCCAGCCTGGAGAGGGGGGGGGGGGGTCCGGCGGCGGCGGCTTGATTTAGCACCGGTTCCCCTTCGGGGAGCCCCGAGTGTTTTTGAGAGGTACGGCGCATACTTGTGCAAAGCTGCGCGACAGCTGGGACAAGGTGGAGCCCCTGGACCCCACCCGCCTGCCTTTACTTCCCCCCTAGCCTGCGCTCACTCTTGGCTTGCCTGAGCTCCACAGCGCAGGGCTCTTTGTCCCTAAGCCCCGGCTCGTCTCTCTGGGGGGAGAGAGAGAGAGACGGCTGAGGCGCCCCTCGCTCTCCCCTCCCTCGGTACCCCCTGATCCCGGGCCCCTTTTTTACGGCTCTAAGACTGACCTGTCAGCCGCTCTCTCTTCCCCCAGAGTCAATGCGACCCAGCCCCCTCAAAGACCCATCCGCATCGACCTTCTGTTTGAACAGGCCCCCACCCAAAGACCCCCTCGTGCTGCCCCCTTTGTGTGCTCATAAATAAGATCAGAGTTAAAGTCCCCGTTCTCTTGTGACCGGAGACGGGCGGCCCCGCGGCCCGGGAGGACTAACGCCGCTTGGCAGGCCGATCGATCGCAAAGCTCCTCCTCCCCAGAACGTTGACCGGCTCCTGCTGATGGCCCCCGAGTCCTAGCCGGCGACACGGAGCTGACACCTGAACACAACGGCAGCCGGTTGGTCAGACGCATAACAGGACGTCAAAAACAATAGAAATCTACCAACGTATTGCTCACTACACCATTTATACCAAATAAGTGGCGGGCAATATATGATTTTCATGTTAATCCATGAAGTTAATGTAATGTGATTCAAAACAAATTTGTTCGCTGGTATTTAAAATCACGGGATTAGATACACGACTCTACTTTCATGCCCTTCCGACTCCGACGCACTCGTTTTTATTTCTCTCCTTATCTGAAAAATCCCCGACCGTCAAGCCCCCCCCCCTCCGTCCCGTCCAGGAAGCCGTCTCCGCAGCCTAAATCGGCCCCAGATTTATAGCGGGGCTTGGCTGGAGCAGAGCGCTGCTCAAACAATCGTCCGTCTTGTAACTCGAGAGCCAAATAAAAACTAAAAAC
Organism: Pseudoliparis swirei; assembly: GCF_029220125.1. Lineage (NCBI taxonomy): Eukaryota > Metazoa > Chordata > Actinopteri > Perciformes > Liparidae > Pseudoliparis > Pseudoliparis swirei. The sequence continues at coordinate 30,513,337 of NC_079391.1, read as the reverse complement.
TGGAGGTCGTCTTTTCTCTTCGCCTCGGCGTCTGGATGAGACGTCCCAGAGCCGGGGGGCCACCACGTGTGCGACGAGAGAGGTAAAAAAAAGAAAGAAAGAAAGAAGCACGACCAGTGCCGTAAAACTCAAGAAGCGAGGAAGGAATATGTGAGCGAGGGCCGGAGAAGAGAAACTCTGAAGACTTGAATGGAATAACAAATAGGCCCGAGGTTAAAGGTCCAGTGGATGCAGAGAAGGCCGAGAAAGAGGAAGTAGTACCAAAAAAAAGAGAAGGTTATTAAGGTCATTATGAGTCGATTAAGTTGAGGGAAAGCTGGGCTTTAGCAACGGAACCGGATTACACAATATCACTGGCCTGAGCCCCCAGCTCGATGGAGAGGAGCCGATGGTTGGTTGAAGAGCACGAAGAGCCTCTTGATACCCCCCCCCCCCCCAAGGCCGAAATAAGAAAGTAAAAAGAAAATACATAATGAAGGAAGAAGCCGTTTATTTCCTGCTTTGTCCTGAGCGTTGTGGCTCCGCCCCCCCTCAGTGGCTTAACGGGTCAAACCAGCTCTTGGTATGCAGGGGGGGGGGGGCGCCCACAGAGGGGGACGCTCGTCCGGCACGATGTCAGGATAATATCGTATGACCCGGGTCCAAAATCCCGGAGCCACCGGCCCACCTGTTCTCATTCCTTCAGCTTCAGAAGCAGACGGGGAGGTCGCCACTGTTTTTTTTTACAGCCTTATGAGCTTACACAGTGGGACATGCGGGGGTTTGGCAACGGCCCCAACAGATGTCGGACGGTTAGAAGTTGTGGGAAGAGTTGGCAAAGTTGACGGTCAGACTGAGTCCAATATCAATGAATCCATCTATTTCTACAGCTCATCTATATAGAACGTGACGCATCGAGAGAAATTGTCATTTAAAGAAAATATAGTTACAATGTCGAATCCTGGAAAAAAGAGGAAACGTCAACCCAGAAGTACAAAGAAAGAGGATTGAACCGCGGCGACAGGCGACGCCGCGTCCGTTGACGCGAGACGAGGTTTCGGCAAACCACGGCGACGTCGAATCGCCACGTCTCTCAACCCCAAACCACTCGGCGAAGCTCATGTTCTGGCGTGGAATGAGTACGTTACGTTAGCTTCCACGCGGGACACGAACGCCCCTCTACTGGGGGAAAGTCCCGTGTTTCAACGCCGCCGCGCCCCTCGACCCACGCAGACTTCACACATGATCTGTGCTACGTCAAAGACGAATGGAATCCCTGAGGAAACGAGCGTTAGACGTGCGAATGACAAGTCAGTCTTGAAATATGACAACGGAGTTGTGAGGAGACCAAGAGGCTCCGAGATCTCCGAGACTAGGGATGGCTACTGGCGCCGTAAAGTACGCATGCTGGTCGGGTACGACGGTCCCAAAAAGTTGCCGCGATAATTGCGCCGCGGCTCCCGAGATCGGAGACGTGGCGTCCGATCGGTTGGTTTTCAGACGAAAACTCGAGGGACTCCGGGTTTTTCTCTCGACGGCGCACTTCGGGGTCGTCGGGAATTCCCGGCCCGCGTGTCGCGTGCAGTCGGCGCCGCAGTGGAACTCCGATATCAAAGTCCAAATCTACATTTGGAGTTTCGGCTGCTCGTTCCGCCGGGCTCGGAGAGATGTTCGGGGCTCCGGAGACTTTACGGGGGGAAACGGCGTTCCCCTGATGGAGCGCCTTTCCTCTGGAAGCGGGGAGAGGAAGCCTCTGGGAAAAGTTGTTTTTCATAAGTGTGAATGGAGTCATCTCTCGCTGCTTCATGTGAGACTCCTCTATTTTTCCTCCCTGCCTCTAATCAATCACAGAGACCTTATCCCCCCCTCTGTTCTTCTTATGAAGTGAGAGGAGGAAGGTGGTGGTGAAGAGGGGGGTGAGTCAGAAAAGGAGAGTGAGAAACGGGAGAGAAAGGAGTGCATAAAAGACGAGAGAGTTCCTCCAGTGTTCCTTTAACGCGGTTAACTGAGGTCCGCGCTGCCCGGGGGCTTTTTGTTTGGGTCCCGCAGATCCCCGCCGGGCATTGTGGGAGCAGCTCGGGGACTGTAGGGGATTGTGGGAAAATCCATTGAGCCAGTCGAAGGGATCGGCGAAATGAAAAAAAAGGAATATGGAAGCGAGCGCCGTCGGCGGCGAGCGCGGAGCGGGAGACGAGAAACGGTCGGACGCCGTTAAAGAATCGGCGAGGCGGCCTCGCAGACGCGGAACACAAATGGGGAAGAGGATGCCACGTGGGGTACGGAGATGAGCCATCTGCTTTTTGTTTTTAGGTTGTTACACACCCGGGGGGGGGGGGGGGGGGGCGTGACGAATAAACAAAAAATGCAACGGATCTGGTCTGCGCTGGTTTTCTGTAAAGGCTGAAATGAGTAATGGAGTTGGCCGGTCCGGGGTCACGGGGCCTCCGAGCAACTCGATTGGTCGACGCCTTCGTCCGCCGTAAGCTCAGAAAAACAATCCCCTTTTCCCACCGTGTGTATCGTCGCGGGTGTCTTCCAATTAGAAGACCAGCGGGTCGATCCCCGGCGTCGGTCAACGTACAAACAAGCGGTCCTGACGGGCAGCTGGAACTTTGCAATTCGTGTTTTTGTAACTTTTGTCGCACAACTTATTCCATGAATTCTTATTGCAGCTGCTGAGGCCTCTGTTTTTTTTAAATTTGACATCTTTTGGGCAAATATGTTCCTCAATGCACAGACCTCCTCTCCTCTCCACACAGGTGGACACGCAGGTGATGTGGGGGGAGGCTGTTGGTTTAGCTCCAGCTCACCGCTCCCTGCCGGCCTCCCGCGAGGTTGGAATGCCGAGGAGGGAGGAGGGAGGAGGGAGGAGGAGGGAGCATTTTGGGGGATGGGAGTTTTGGCGAGTGATCTCTTTCTTCCTCCGTTTCTGTATCCCTCTCTCTCTCTCTCGTTATCTCTTTCTCTCTCACACACACACTCGCACAACACACGCATCCTAAGAGTGGCCGGGAAGTTAACTCTAGCTCAAGTTCATTGCGGCTGAGTTCTGGGAGGCGCTAGTGTTGGAGAGAGGGGGGGGGGGGGGGCGGCAGTAATTAAAGAGCTTTGAGAGAGAGAGGGCCCCATGCGCTGTGTTGGATGCATTTCACCCCCTCCCTCCCCCCCCCCACACACACACACCATTATCCCCACAGGAATAAAAAAAATGGTTTTTTAGCCTGCAAGCTGTGCCTGGGGGCTCCTGTACTGGGAGAGACATGAGGTGTGTGTGTGTGTGTGTGTGTGTGTGTGTGTGTGTTTCGGACTCAGAGAGATTGTGCGTTTGAATGCAAGATATGAGAGTGCGAGAGAGAACATGTGTTTCTTGGTCTGTGTGTGTGTGTGTGTGTCCCACTACAAGTGCAGTAAGTGGCTAATTGCTCCCAGCTCAGTGGTGAAGTGTGCAGACGGACAAAGAGGCCTCGGCTTCATTTACGTAATCCGTGGGTTCGGCATCTGAACCAGATTTCACCGGGACACCTTACGAACACCTGAGCCCCCCCCCCCCCCCTGTTTGCCTGTGTGTGGCAAACCCACGGCCGGATTCTGCACTTTCACTCTCTTATTGTTTTGTACTTTCCTTTTTTTTTATTACCCTCACCGTTTCGATGGTATGGTTCTGGGGGAATTCCCACAGCTCCTCCCCTCATGTTTCCCTTTAACAGTTCGGGAGAAAGCCTGCTCTGTTGCCATGCACACGTGATGTTCTGAGCATGTCCCCGCCCCCTTTTTTAGTTGTTGTTGTTGTTGTTGTTGTTGACCTCGCTGTCGAGACGTCATTGCGTCCCAGAATATCAACACACCGACACGGCTGAACCCCGGCTTCCTTTTCCCCGCCGCACGCGCTTTTTGATGATTTCTGTTTCACGACCACAGTTTGAGCTGTGCGTGTGCGTGTGCGTGTGTGTGTGTGTGTGTGTGTGTGTGTGTGTGTGTGTGTGTGTGTGTGTGTGCGTGTGTGTGTGTGTGTGTGTTTCTGACATCAGGTCCATGATGGCCACAGCTGATCAGTTCTCAAGGTGCTGGTAGAGGGAGGTTAGATAAATGCAGCCCCCCCCCCCCCCCCCGCCCTCCTTTTAATAAGCCTCAAGCACATCTCATTTCACTGGCTGTTGCACTTAGAAAATAAAAATACCCCCCCCCCCACCTCACCACCAGCACCCCTCTCCTCCTCCTCAGTTCCTCCCTCTCAGACTTCAGAGGGCTCTGCCATGCAAAGCAGTCGATGATTTACTAAAAGGTCCTTTAATCATTGCAGGTTTTTATTCCCCGGCCCGTCTGGAGGTCAGTCATCGTCTTTTTTTTTCTTTTTTCTTTCTCTCTTTTTTCCCCGCCCCACACAAAAGGAGCTCCGGAGGAGAGTCGACGTCCTGCGGGTCTGATGAGGACCGGCAGGCTGCTCATTAAAACACTGCGTCTCGGGCGCCGCGCCTCCTCCCCTTCATCATCATCACCATCCTGCTCCCCCCCCCCCCCCCCGCACACCGTTACGGTGAATGCACGATGCCACAACTACCGGCCCACCGTCGGGTCGCGAGTCGCTTCCTCCCCCCTTCCCATCCTCCTTCCCACAATCCTTTGCTTCATTCCCCTCTTCTTCTTTCGATACCCGTGGGTCGGGGATGTCGGCTGGAGCCAGAACGCGGCGAGGACGCCGTTGGTTTTGCGCTCTGATCCGTCTTTAATCAAAGTCCAGATCATTCCATCGGCTTCTGCCGCTGCCAACGTTCCTCCCACGCGCTCCTCTCTTCCAAAGCGCCGTGGTTTGTAACTCCTTCTCGTCCTCGTGTTTTTTTCTTTTCTTCTCCTGCTCTCTCTCCCCCCCCACCAACCCCGTCCTTTTTATCTCCAAAAGTGGGTTGCATCTGTTCCGCGTGAAGGTAAAAGATCTTCAGACGCCGCGGGAACGAGGGAGGAACGCCACGGAGCGAGCCGCTGGGAGGGGGGGGATGTGTTTTCAAATGGTGGAAAGTGAGAACGGTAAATGATCTCTCTCTCGGGAACGACTCGCGTTCCTCCCGCTTCACGCCGTCCCCGTCGTCTTCCCGGCGTATTAGCGGTGGATCGGGTGTGGCGGCGGCATCAATAATTCCTCTCACTTCGGCGATGCTGCGATGATCGTTGTGTAACAGTTGTGCTGTGAGGACACATTTAATATTAGTCTTTTTGGGGGGGTGGGGGGGATCTGTAAAAAGTAAAGGGAGCGCATGTTCTCGGTTGTCGGACAGCAGCCTGCGGGCATCTGAGCCGACAGGCAGGCCCAAGCAGGCCTGACGCCGAGATGGTCTGTCTGTGTGTGTGTGTGTGTGTGTGTGTGTGTGTGTGTCTCGAAGTGGGCCAGACGGGTCCGCTCTTTTAATCAAGGCCGGCTGAAAACAGACACGAGTGATCTTAACAACCCGCCAGCCGGGGGGAGAAGAGCTGTCAATCATCTACAGGACGGCCAAGAGAGCGGGGAGAGGAAGGAAGGAAAGAGAGGAAGGGAAGGAGGGATCGGATGCATAACATAACGAAAGACCGAGATTCAGGACGGAACGATGGCGCTGGGGAACAGATGATTGAGGCGTGTGTGTGTGTGTGTGCGTGTGTGTCGGGACAGTGATTTACTCCTTCCTAACGGTAACATATTACACCGTCGATCCATTTGCCCGAAGGCGGGCGGTCTCCAGGGCGACGGTCTGCTACGGCCGAACCCGAAAGAAATCCATCTGAATGAAGAGTGCCGACTGCAAGACGTCACGTCACGCGCCCGGCGCCGAACATCGGCCTTCATCTTCCCTCCGGACGGAAGTGGGTCAGAATGTGATTTATTATTTTTGCGGCTGGAACCAAGGAGACAATCTTTTATTTAGTTTTGTGGGAACGTAGAAGAACTTATGTTTCTGCTTTTAGTCTTTTAGCCATATAGATATATATATACACTACCGTTCAAAAGTTTGGGGTCATCCAGACAATTTTGTGTCTTCCATGAGAACTCACTTTTATTTCTCAAATGAATTGAAAATTGAATGGAAAATATAGTCAAGACATTGACAAGGTTAGAAATAATGATTAATATTTGAAGTATTAATTGTGTTCTACAAACTTCAAGCTCAAAGGAAGGCCAGTTGTATAGTTTATATCACCAGCATAACTGTTTTCAGCTGTGCTAACATAATTGCACAAGGGTTTTCTAATCAGATATTAGTCTTCTAAGGTGATTATCAAACACAATGTACCATTAGAACACTGGAGTGATCGTTGATGGAAATGGGCCTCTATACACCTCTGGAGACATTTCATTAGAAACCAGACATTTCCACCTAGAATAGTCATTTACCACATTAACAATGTATAGTGTGTATTTTTGATTCATGTTATCTTTATTGAAAAAACAGTGCTTTTCTTTGAAAAATAAAGACATTTCTAAGTGACCCCAAACTTTTGAACGGTAGTGTATATACATATATATAATATATATATGTATGTATATATAGTTATATATGTATATATAGTTATATATATATTTTTAGATATGTGTATATATATATATATATAGTTATATATATTTTTAAAATATATATGTATAACTATAGTTATTTGTATATATAGTTATATATATATATAAAACGTCCCCCTCTCAGAGTACATCTTGTGTAATATACTTTAATAACCAAATTAATGGAATCCTTCCCAAAAATATTTCTTTGAACATTTTTTAAAAGAACTGCAGGATAAGGACTCATAAATGTATAATATATCTATAATATCCAGGCTCTACATCTCTTGACCAAAGCCACATCTAAAAAGTTAGTTTTTGAAGAAATACAAAATGACATTTAGAGCGTCTCGGTGAATTGTTTATTGGCTCTGGTTTTGGTTATTTGCGACCCATCGTTTCTATCCGTTATGATTGCGCAATGCTCTGCAATTATTGAAAGGTTCCACAGTTGGAAGTCGGTCTGGAAACTTTGGATTTTGACGTCTGACAATTTGGGCAATAACGTTACAGATTGTCTCCATTTGCTCCTCCAAATAAAGTTGTGAACCGCGGCTTTGTTTCAACGCTTTATGGTTATTATGATGGCCAAATCCATCGGAAACGTGTAATAAACTGGAATTACCCTTGTAAATGTCTTCTTCTGTCTCTCCTCCTCCGCTCCCCTTCTCTCCACCAGCGCTTTGGACTGGAGCTGCTGTCACAAGCTCACGGTGGGGGGGGGGGCAGCATTAAGATTGATGTCTTCATATTCAGAAATGCCTCGGGGCCAAATTAACGTTTATTGAGTTACATCCTGATTTCACTTTTTTTATGAGGGTCTAAAAACAGGAAACCACTCGCACATCGTCCCGGGCAGACATTAAACAAGGCGGAACGTCGTGGGAACACGCACACGCACACACGCACACGCACACGCACACGCACACACACACACACACACACACGCACGCTTGATTGTTTTTGCCTTTTATTGTTGATTAACGTGAAGAATGGGATTGTGTTTGGATTTTTGATGGTCGCAGCTCGTGGTCGTGGCTGTTGATGATCCATGAAGATTTGTCATAACTCTGGAGCCTCATTATTCTCCCACCAGAGGGGGGAGGGGAGGGGGGGGGGGCGGGAGAGGAGGGATGCTGAACAGCTTCACTCCGAACGAGATGTAAGCAACACGAGGGGAGGGGTCGACGGCCTTGTTCCAGATCAACATCCCCCCCCCCCCCCCCCCTAAAAAAAAAAAAAAAAAAAAAAACCTTTGCACACTGCTTTTTTGGCATAATTTCCGTGAACACAACAAAATCTACTCTCAGCCAGTTTGATGTGTTTCCACATCCACGCTCCGCCGATATTGCAATATGTGCGCCATGGCAACGCAGCCCGGTGGGAGGCGGCCTATAATTAGCCTCTCCGTCCTCCACGCGCAGCGGAGAGATGTCTAAAAGCCGCTGGGAGTTATGCTGTGGCCTCTTTTTTTTTTTTTATGTTGAGAGGTGTGAAGTTTCTCCTATCAAACGTATGGGAGATAAAAAAAGAAAGAAAAAGAAGCGTGTCATTAAATAATGTACAGTGTCAGACGAGACGTTGCCGATGTTTAACCTCGTGTGTGTGTGTGTGTGTGTGTGTGTTATTAAAACTCTTTTAATAATCATATGTTCTGTCAAAGCTTCCCGTCAATCAGCCGGTGAAGACGCCTCTGATTCCCCACAACGCGGCCGGATCTCCCGCCGCCCGTCGTCTCCCGCTTCAAACGAGACAATCGGTCCGTATCGATTTCCCCCCCCGAGCATCCTTCACCCGATGACTCGCCCCAGCGCTCTGAGGCCCCCCCCCCCCCCTCCCGGCCGGGCCTCGGAAAAAGGCTCTGACGCGGTCGCTCCCGACAGTAGGTGTGAAAAGGATCCAGAAAAACGAAGTGTATAGTGTATTCTCTCCTTTAGGGGGGGGGCGAGGCTGGCAAGAGGTGAGCTGCGGCGCCCCCCCGAGGAGTCGCTTGGCCTTCGCCGGCTGTGTTTTGTGAGCGTTTGACAGGTGAAATAGTGTGGGAACGGCGGGGAGTGTTGCTTTAAAACGCTTTTTGTTGTGCTTGTCGGGGGATGTGGAGCTGAATGCTCAATGGCTCCACTGGAGCCACTGGTGAAGGGAGGGGGGGGGGGGGGGGGCTGTGCAGATTGCTGCTGAGGCTCCTTCTGTGGCAGAACCCCCCCCCCCCCCCTCCCTTCACAACTGCTCCCGCAGAGGCGTCCGGTATAAGTTTGTTATTGATTGATCGGTCTGATGTCCGTTTTCCCAGCCTGGACCCGGTTAGAAGTGGACTGAAGAACCGCATGTTCTCTGCAAACATCCTCCGCCCAGGGAGGGGTGTGTGTGTGTGTGTG